>NC_032014.1:30881556-30886303 GCF_001865875.1 Lupinus angustifolius
AAAAAGGAGAGTTAACGTGCCTGATGACTTCTATGGTAATGTTGAAGACATTGAAGTTGAGGGGATCCTTTATTAAGCTTTTGCTCTCAGTGATGCAAATAAGAATAATAAAAATGACCAAATAAGAGAGTTGAGAGAAGATAAGACACTCCATTAAGCTTCTTTTGTTGTCTTTGGTTTCATTTCTGTGGTCCCATGCAGGTAAAAAAACAATGTTTGGTGGAAGATACCTGTTAGAGAAAAAATAGAACAATAATATTACATTAAATTTCAACCAAAACAGTAGTCTCATGTTCATAGTTTTATGATTCTTGAATGACAAGTTATTATCATTTGAGATTTTGGATCTCATAAAGCTGTGCTATCAATTTTATTTTTAATATAACGGAAAAAATTCAAGACAATTTATAAAAATCTTATTGGTTCCACAGTTTGAAATCATATCCATAAATATATTCTAGTTCCATGGAAGTGGGAATTTATGCACAAAAAAGAAGAGTAGCTTACTATTTACAACGGGAGAAGAATCATATCTATCATCTATGAATATATTTGTTCAAAATGCATATTAATGATAAAAAACTATTCCAAAACATGCATTAATTATATTCAAAGAACATGCAGTAATTTCTATCATTTCTAATGGCTGATGAAGCACATGCCTATTTATATATAACATAGAAAGTGAGTAACTTACATCATGACAATGAAGAGCACCAATATGGCTGAAGAAATGGATGAGAAATCGAAAACACTTTCACCAGAATGTCTAGAATTTATAACTTGAAACATAGAAGCAACCACTTTCTGATAGATATTTAAACCCTCCATATTTTTGGAGTTCCACTCCATTGAGCAAAACATTACAAATTGTATCAAATTGAACCCCAAAACAGTAACAACCAATAGCCAACAATGATGTGAAGAAGGGAGCAAATGATCATAACCAACTTCTTTTGAATTGTTAAGCAAGTAAGAGAATTCATCTCTTCTAGTAACTTTCTTCATAAGCCATATCACAAGCCTCAAACATGGTACATAAAGTGTGTTACCTAGAAGGATATGTGGGATAATAAGAAGTAGGAGACCTGAATTGTTCTTGAAAACTATCATGTTTTCATTGGTTGGGACAAAACCACAATTAGCAAAAGATGAAACTATGATGAAGAATGAGAATGTTTGTATTTTAATGCCTTTGTTTTTTAGTATTTCTCTTGCACTTGGTATAAAGCTTATGTACAAAGATACCAAACTAGACCCTAGAAAATGAACCACCACAAGGTAACCTATAATAACATATAGCAAATACTTAAGAGAGTTATACTTAAGTCTCATATCTCTATCATTAAAGGACCCTACCATGAGATTTGGAACATGATCAATGTTACACTCATGACTATGCTTGTTATTTTCTATAGAAACTAAATCAATCTCAATCTGAATGGGCTTTTGCTCCATTGCAAGAGTACTAGAGCTTGATTTGTTTCTTTTAAACTTTTGTGTAGCAATTACAAGTTCTAGCATAGAAATATAGGCTTCTCCTCCTGCTAACATAAGAAAGGTAAGAAGAATGAGTTGAAAATTAGAGAAAATCTCCATTTCTAATGCTGCCATGCTAGAAACAGTGGAGGCAGAAACTGAGGTGTAAAACAAATCAAGGTCCTTGGGACTAACATGGGTTCTAGGCTTTGAGAACTTGAGACCCAAGTAACCAAAAAGAGAAAGGATTATGAAATAACAAAGTTCAATTACAAAAGGGTTCTTGACATGAAAGTTGAAGAATTTTTTGAGGTGAAAAATAGGAAGATGATGATGTGAATACTTACCAAAATAGGGAAAGTTGTTCATGTTTGTGTTGAATTGAAGGAGAGTTTTGGCTTGGATTTACGTCCATGTGTGAAGGCATTTATATAGAGAGAGCATTAGGAAAAAGTTGAGGATAATACATATGCATGCAAGACAAATCATAAGGTGTGGCTTGTTATAAAGAATGGTTTTTCATTCATCAAATCTCACTTAAGAAATGGGAATGTCCTAGTTGGATCTTTTAGTCTTAAGAAAAAAGTATATTTAGTTTATATAAACTCATTTTTTATTGTAAACTGTATACGTGTATAGTAACTTCCATGCCTTCCTCTTTCTAAGCTTTTCATTCATCAATGTTAAAATGAAATTGCATGTTCATATTGATGATGATTGATTTGAATAAGACACCTTATAATGGGATTTAGTTGTGCCGTGTGTTATGGAGTAATTTGAATAAGACCATTGTCTGCCACATTTTGTTGAAATTTCATATACACACATGGTGTTTTTGTGTGCTTAATAATGCCATTTTTATCTTATGATTATTATTTTAATGAGTTACCATGTTTAGAGATTGAACATAATTTTATGATGTCTAGTTTTTTATCAACCTTTTATGATTTCTATTGATCATGCCTTAATCACATTAATTAATACATTGTTAAAAAATCGATATTTTTCTTAATATTTGAATGATTTCTATCATCCGTGTATCTCATCTTTCATCTTCTATACTCAAGAACATGTAAAAGTATCATCATTCATTTACTAAAATACCCTTTTAGTTACTATGCATGGTTTGATCATCTTGAAGTGGAAGCATTGGTTCCAAGCATTTCTCAACGAAATGCGTAGGAATTGGAATAAGACCAATCAGGTTTGCATAACAAAAAATGGGTAGGGTAGGCTTTAAAGGAATATTTGGAGAACAAGGACAGTAATAAGGACTCTACGTAGTTGAGAAGAAATTAGTGTGGCACCATGGAGCACTTAGCATAAAGTAATTCATGAATATAAAGTTGAGTGGAGACATAGCTATCACGTATCCATGACATTGTATTTTATCAATCTAAACATATATGCAAGTATTACATAATATAGGACGTTTGTTACACCATATGTTATCCTTTCTAGAAATAGCGTGCTTGCATGAAAGTAGAAGAAACATATCATGTAATAGACCAAAAGTCATAAAGTTGTGTTCTATGCTTTGGTTTGGGAGTATTTGGTCTATTTGGTTAACTAGAAATGATGTTCTTTTTAGTTCTAAGGAGTTTAGTTATTTTCAAACTTTGGATATAATTCAAATTATGTCTTAGTCTTGATTTTTATGTTTTGTTAGAACCCGTTTATGTTTACAAATTGATGTGTGGACCCTTGGTCCTATATTGTAGTGTGTTGCTGATTGTTCTTTTGCCTTGTAAGGGTTAGCATCATTTGGCTAGTAACAACATGGTCTATTTGGTTAGTCTGAAATGATGTCATCTTCAAATTAAATAAGTTGTCTCCGCCAGGAATCATCGAATTAGTGAAGGTAAAATCTTGGCTATAAATTAATAGGAAGAAAGCATCATCAACAATTTCTTACTGGATACTAATCCTGTGTCATCTAATTATCTTAACTACAATCTTATAATTTCAACTCGTCTTTTTATACTTCTTTTGTACCATTGATAAAATTTTAATAAAATTATTTTTTTGCAGACAAAAAAATATAAAAACTTATATCATAGGTTATTAGGTAATGGGTTGTTCTTCTCTGCTTTTGTTTACATGTCCTCTCATAGGTGATCCTCACTTAACAATTTATAAAATATAGAATGGAGTAATATGTCACTATATATAAATAATATAAAAATCAAATATGAATATGACAAAAAAACTATATTGAGAGACAGTATTAAATTATGATGATGATCCTTGAAAAAATATTAATATGCATCGTCAAGTTACAACCTATGTATTTTATATTTAAAAAAAAGATAAAAAACAATAAATGAATTATATTTCATTTTTAATTCAACTTAAACCTTTATTATTTTATTGAACATTATTATTGAAAAAGATAACATCTAACCTAGATTCATATGTTAATAATTTTAAAACCTAATAAGTAATTCATTTTGGTTCTTTTTTTATCAGCAATTATAATGTATTAAAAAACAAGAATTAGGAGAACAAATGATGCTTCTATCCACTATAACATTACACAGACTAATTAAGATAGATTAAAGGGCTCTAAACCCAATCCAAAAAAGTGAAAGGAAAAGAAGAAAAGCTAGCAGAAAGAAGGTTCCAAGAGTGAAGTTGAATAGAAAAAATTACTTCATCAAGGTGACAAGAGAAATGTTCAAAGATAACATTATTTTTAGTCAACCAAATGGACCACGGAGTGACAAACCAAATAGATATCCACTGTTGATAGTAGTTCTTACCCAATCGCAAAGAGCACCAATGAGATAGGAAGTTAGTCCTAACACCATTTGAGAAAGTTGAACGAAGCCCGAACCATGAGTAGATTGTTTGCCAAACACCATAAGAGAAGGGACAAGAGAAGAACAAATGATCAACAGATTCTTCCAACAAGCCACAAAAGACACATCCTGATAGACCTTCAACTTCAAGGACTCCATGCCTAACTAGATTCAACCTAGTCGACACTCCATCAAAGGACAGTCTCCACACAAAGCATCTCAATTTCAAATGGACATTACAAGCCCAAACTCTTTTATAGAACCCAAAGTCACAGGAATTATCTTCATTAAGAAGAATGTTATAGGTATTTCTAACTGAATAAAGTCCACCTTTGTCATGAGTCTAAAGCCACCCATCATCAGTGTCCTGTAATAGCCTGATATCCTTTAAAGAGATAAGAAGAGCATCGACTTTTTCTTGTTCCCAAGAGAACAAATTTCTTCGCCACTTCAGAGTCCACACGACC
>NC_032014.1:30886403-30929306 GCF_001865875.1 Lupinus angustifolius
TATATATATATATATAAGGTAAAATAATAGTTCTACATGTTTAATTGACAGTTTAGTTATCTAAATCAATATTTCCTGTTGCAAATGGAGGGGTCATTTCACATTCTCTTTTTTTAATATATCATAAATCAATGTTGGAGACCCCAATAACCGATCGATAACTAAGATTTATTTTTATGAACTAAGATAACATATTCTCACATTTTTTTAATATTATTAATACTAGTGGTGGATGAAGATATATGTTTTGTTATGTATTATATATGATGATGCGCGTCAATCTCCATTTATCTATATTTTTTTCGATCACCAATTAAGTTTTGATAATATGATCCACCCATTTTTTGGATTCCATCCATGTATTATTATGATGTTTAAACGCAAAACATATATTATGGAGAGTTGGGGAATATTAACTATATATGCTCTTCAATTTTTGTAATTCCTTTTATATATAATTCCTTCAAATTTGTCAATTTTCACATAATTTATGTGATTATTTTAAAAGGCTTGTGCAAACATGATGAGAATCTTTAAAAGGAAGTGCATTGACCAAATTTGATTTAGATTCATTAATAAAATATAATGAGCTCAATTTGATTATACTTCCTCTATTTCAGATTTTTTTTTTTGTTTTAAGTTTTTGTTTTGCTTCAAACCTATTGTTTTTTTTACAATTTTAAGGCTTAGTGGAGCTTTTTTCCTCAATTCTAACCAAATAAATACACTCATTTTTTAATCAAAAATACTTTTTCTCCCTTTGGTAAATAAATAAATCTTTTTAGTCAAAATACAATAATTTTGTAATGATTTCTATGCATTAACCTTTAAAATGAGTTTAATATCTATGCACTGTCAGTATAAAAATTTGTATATAGTTAATCCATCATTTGTATTACTTTTTTTAAAGAATCACTGATAAAAAATATGAATTGTAAATAATACAATCATAAGGTATAAAACTTATACATTTTCGGTATTTACATATTTTTCTCTTAAAAAAAATATGAAATGGATGGATCATTGAATTGTGTAGAATGTAGCTTTTGTTGGGAAGTAAGTCTCATATCGCCTACATCATTATCTCATGAATAGTTTAAATACATGTTGGGTTACTCCTCACATTGCCAATTGGTTTTGAGATAGCCGTTATGGACTTAACTTGATTCACCTCTAGTATCATTGTTGCAAATGGAGGTTGATTTCTTATTTGATTGGATGAAAATTGGGTGGCTTAAAAACATCTCTGAAAATATGTCCTTTTAATACATGCTTAAATTCCAATATCATCTTCACAACTCTTTATCTCCTGTAATTCATGATATAGGTATTTGAACATTCTTACATTTAATATTATTATCTATATAGAGAAGTGGGTGTGATTAAAGGACATAGATTATACTTTTTAATGAGAGAAAGATTATATTTTAGCCTTTGGTAACCATGCATAAAGAAAGTGGGACTCAAGGAGTAAATAATTGAGAAAACGCATTGGAATCCTCAAGTTGGTGGTCTATTATTAACTTTAAATGCATGTTAACCAAATAAGCTTCCCTAATCATATAATATATCCAATTCTAAATGCAAACCTTTACAGAAAGGATAATATTTGTATTTTTTTAAGATTATATATAGTATTTTACTTATGATGGCTTTCCTAAACTATGGCAAATAATAATATTTTTTCCAATAAAACGTAGTAGTGCTTCTTACAGAAGCATACACCATCATCTTATACTTAATGTAACAAATTGCACTCTTTGTTTCTTATGAGAATGAAATTCACTAAGCAAGCAAAAGCTTCATTTATTTCTTAATTTTCACTTATAATCTTTAGCTAATACAAAACTGAACAACTAAATGAATTTGAGGTGCTTATGGAACAAAACATAAGAGACTCGAGTATAATATATAACATTAATTTCTTTACTCCATTTCAATATTAGGCAATATGAGACTTATAGAATAACATATTTCAAACATCCCACATTATTAAATGCAGAGTTATTATATGACACAATACAATAAAGAGTAAATACCAATTTAGTCATTCATATTTTTCGACCTTACCTGTTTAGTTCTTCAAAAAAGAAAAGACCTAAAATGGTCCCCAAAATTTCAAATGTGAGTCAAATTAGTCTTTTTTAGCATGTTTTATAACACTTAATAAGGACTAATTTCACCCAAAAAGAACTAATTTGACCCACATTTAAAATTTTTGGGTACCATTTTTGTCTTTTCTTTTTTTGAAGGACTAAACTGGTAAGATCGAAAATTATGATGGACTAAAATGGGTATTTACTCTACAATAAAATTGTAGGAGTAAGGCACCTCTTATTGGAGTACACTACATCAAATTAACTTAGAGTACCAAGCCATATAGAAACATTTCAGGAAGTGAAGTAGCAGAAAATCATTGTTTTCCTAAACTATGGAAAATAATAATACTATTCTATGTACTCTTCATGAATTCTGCATAAGATTCCTTCAATTCTATAGAACAAGATTAAGCTTGAAGAGCAAGGTACCAAACTAAGATGCAACATGATTCTGTACAAAGCTAGTCTCCACATACATATTTTTTCTCTTCATAGTATCTCTTTTCACTCTGTGTCTTCTTTGCATTGCGTTTCTGCATCACAAACACACGAAAAGGTAGCCGAAATCTGATCAATTATGTGATGTAGAATTGCAGGAATTTAATCCAGTGAAATATAGAGATTTATTGGACCTATGCTTTGACTAGGAAGTTAAACAGATTCAGATGGGTCATAAAATTAGCAGCAACTTTATAGTTCCTACTTTGACAATATAATGAGAATTACCAAGGTTGCTCGTATTTCCGGAACAAAAAAAAACATATAAAAATAAAGAAGTTACCGTATAAGCTTCGTGATTAGCCATTATCCTTTGGGCTACTGAAGTAGTAGTAATGTCTTTTGGGCTTTCAAGCAAGAGAAATATTTCCATGGTCTTTGGGACCTCATAAGGATCACTGTCACACTGCACAAGACAACTTGTTCACTGTATACCAGAAAGAAAAATAGCAGCATGTCGGAAATAAACTGGAAAGTGATGACTGAACTGACCTTTGGCGAGTTCTCAGAAACAGTCCCATGCACAACTTGTGAAATATTGAAAGTTGTGATCTGTTTGATTCGAAGAAAGAAACTTAATGACGAATAAAATATGAGAATGGGTGTAAAAGTTTGATTCAAAACTTGCTTAAGAATGGTGAGACGGATGGATGGAAAAGTCGAGCATATTCAGAATGCACGTAAAAGCATGTGCTCTCTGCCTCTCTCTTTCTCATGTAGTAAATATATACATCGGATGCACATAGTTATATTTCCAATTACTTCAAGAAGAAAACAAAAGGTAAAGCAGGAAATGATGTTTCATAAGCTATCATGCAAATTAAGTATTAAACCCTTCGCTTGAGCGAAAAGAAAGAAAAGCGGTTAATATACAAAATGGTAAAGTGGAGATGCTTAAATGCATTTCAGAAAATTTAGAACTGTGAACATACCAAGTCCTTCGTGATTTTCCAAGGTGCGCCAATAATGACTTCGTCAACATAACGGCAAGCCAACACACTAAGGCTACGCTCATATAGATGCATAATTGGATAGTGGCTCCCACGGTGTTCACTACGAGCAAGATGTTAGTCTCTTATATACGGTTAACATGAATACCTGAACAATACCGATAAAGTAAATTTTGCATGATAAAACTTTCTACCTCACTGTCTCATCTGAGTAGATACCAACTACAAGAAAATCTCCAAGCTCCCTAGCCCTCTTCAAAATCTGAAAGAATAAGAAATAGTGAATTAAACACGATCATACCATGACAGTATTTGATGAAGATAACAAATTTGAATCCTATATGAAACTTCTGTTTACCTCAACATGCCCTGCATGGAAGAGATCAAATGCCCCGTCAATGTATACGATACGAGCATTAGTTCCAGGCCCCTACAATTAGATGAAATACAACAACTTATCGTATGAAAAGTTATTCATACACTAAAATGAAAGAAAACAGGTTGACACTAGCCACTCTAAAGTTGTAACAATGATTGAACCAGAATATAGAGATAATGACATGCAAATTAACTTCCACTTCTTCAAACAATACTAACTTTCACAAACCAAAGTGTATATCCATGATTTCATTCATACAAGCATCATCATCAACGTCGGAATATATCTCAAATTAGTGCATAAGACCTAACTAAATTTAAAAGACGAGTGAAAATACATTGGGATTCTCATACTCAAAACTGAACTTCCCTAAGGTTAGTATCAGCTTCACTTATACTATAGTAGTTTGACTTTGATTATTAATAACAGGAAATCATTCGAGTTGCGAGAAAGCACAATCAAGAAGCAATTTTGTTTTAGCATGTCAGAGACGGCCCTTATTGGTCCCAATGCGAAACCATATTAAGTGCAAATATACAATGGAGCAGATATATTTCAAAGTTAAAATTAGAATATGAAGTAGTTGTTCATATCATTTCACAGACTAGCATCAGCATTTGCTAAAATTTCTCAAAAACTTCAAAATCTTCCATCTTCTAAAGATTTATGGCTATTTACAATGTCGGAGACTTTGTGTTCAAAACTATTATAGCATCCTTTCCTTACCTATCCATAAAGAACCACCAACCGAATAGACGCTGGTCAGTGGTCACTGATATAATGAAAAGATCATCAAGCCCGTAATATATCAAAACCAGTGTTTGTTGCATTAAATAAAACTACAAAAACTCATTTTATATTTTATTATAGCTCTTAAAGAAAACATAGAAATATAGAAAACTACATATCACCAAAAGATATTTATATTAATTGGTTTGTACTTTGCAGACTTATGAACTAAAGATACATATATTACTTTGAGAGATTGACTACACAAGCAATCAAATACCTTGGCATTTGAAAACTGGACAATACGCCGGGAAGTTGGTAGGAATTGGGATATGTGGGAACTCTTTGACAGGATTTCTTTGTTGGGTTGCACATCGTTACCATTTTGATCTTCACAAACATTTGGATCTTTTAAAGAAGAGAGTATTCTTCCTGTTCGGAAGCAAAGTTAGAGAAAATACATATGGTTAGTTTAATAGTGATTAATTGAAATTAGTCTGGGTGCGTCAAGAGAATGAATCAATTATCAAGCCCTATACATTAGAAATGTTTAGTTTTATTGTTCAAATTAGGAAGCCTGACTACATACACATAGCCACATACACACACAAAACTTTTCCTGTGAGCCAAGTTTCTCTCAACAAATAACACTTATAACAAAACAGAATTGAACTTTTTCCATCGAAAACTCAAAAGATGCCACCACGATTCACAAAACATCAGGCTTTCTTATATAAGCAGAGAAACTTTGTACCTACGATATCTGTACTGGAAATTCCTTCAGTACGTTTAATTTCTTTGTAGCGGCCAGCTTTCTTCGCAAAGCCGTAAACATCTGTTCCATCTGGAAGGAAGCAAGGATCATCACCATGTATGATATAGTTGATTTTGTATTCATTAAAGAGATGATTCATGAATTTCTCAGTTATTGCATAAGGAGCATCGGTTATGACTTCATCCACCCACTTCAATCCACTGACAAGGGTCAGCCTGGAGGATACGATAAAACATATTTTCAAATCAAAAGTTTGCTCTGAAGATACAGTTTATAAAATTACCAGCTGTTTATTTTTTTCTGTGAGCATAGAAGCATGCTTCTAATTCTTGAATACCTAGCTATGTGATCAGTGGTACTTTAAACTGGATGGTAATGTCATCAAGAGAATAAACGAAAAAACATCTTACGGGATAAAGGATTCACTATGCATTTATACAATCGCAACAACAACCGAACCTTATTCCCACGAGTTGGGTTAGCTACATGGATCAATGACAACATAATTTATATCATAAACCATGTCCATGGACAAACAATTCATATCTAAAACCTTTTTAATTGTTCCGCCTATAATTTTTGTTAATCTTCTTATGTCTCTAGTAATTGGACTACCCTCAATCCGATCTACCATCCTTAGTGGGTTTTCTACAGGTCTCCTCCATCGAAATCAAACACAAAAAACATAAAATACTTTATGGACAAAACATACAACAAAAACTAGGTGGCCATAACTAATAATGTATGTAATTGTATACCTCTCCTCCATGTTCAAAACAGGTGGACCTTTATGTGCCATGATCACCTCATCATTGACAAGACCAACAACTAATTCATCTCCTAGAGCTTTAGCTTGTCTGAGTGCATTGGCATGACCATAATGCATGAGATCAAAACAACCATCCATGTAAACCCGAACACGCCTCTTCTCGGATTTCTTCTTCAATGAGCATGGCAATAACAAAGAAGGAAGCCCAACCACACCACCAAAGTAGCTTCTTGACAATCCCAACAAAGCAGCTGTGACCATTATTCCACCAAGCAGATGGGGATAGTAGTATACTCCATCCGAAATCCAGTTGCTACTTTCATAATCCATTTTCTCAATTCAATTATGATCTATCTATCTAACCAATCAACATTGATATATAAGAGGAGACAAAAACCTGCAACCAATCATCATGCCAAAACAGAATCAAAATGCAATTTTTCCAACACCATTTTCAAGTTTCAAGTTCAGTTGAGCAAAATTAAATAACCATTGCATGAAAATCCAAGTGGAAAACATATACTAAAAACTGGGTATCCTCATAGTACAAATCTAAAAGTCAAAACATAAAAAAAAAATGAAACTTTATTTAAAGAAAATCATGTTGAGATGAATGGAAAGGGGAGAGAAAACCCACATGAAATCAAGAGGAAAAAACATAATTGGTTAGAAAAAAGAGATCTTTTTTAGGAGTTAGTAGTTGGGTTAGAAGTGAAAAGTTGAATTGAGTTGAGTTGAAATGAATAGTGTGTGAGATCGAATCTGAACCTTATAGTTTTGGTGTTTTGTTATGTCTCCTCTGCTACTATGTTGGAATTACATGGAATGAAGTTTGTGTTCTAGTAACTATTAACTTGGAGAATCTCCAATTGTTTATTCTTATTCTTAATAACAGAAACTTTTATCCTCCATTTTTCTCTCATTTGCTGTCATATTCGGGTTTTCCTTCCCCGGTAATGTTGTTATCATTATTCTAATGTTCTTGATCCCAAAAATAATGAGAGATAAATTGTGTATAATTATGTTGTCATAAGGTGTGTAAATTGGTTGAAAATAGGTAACACCAAATAAAAATAAAAATAAAAATGAAGTTAATTATTGAGGAAAAGAAATAAAGGTTTGTTGTTCTTAATTTAAAAATATATATAATAAATTATAAAATAATGAATCATTTTTAAACTATCTCCTCAATTGAACAAGAAATATTAGATATTTCTACTTGTAACTTCTCTCGTCACATTCTCTTTTTTCTTCTACCAAATGAAGACTTCTTAACACTAATAATAATGCCTTCTCAACTCTCAACAAAATATATATGCCACCTCATCTCAAATTTTCCATAAAACCAGGACGCATACATCCACATTTTTTAATCAAAAGAAAATATATTTAAATTGTAATGTATGAGTTTTATATATTATTATTACTAGTGTGTACAGGCACTTTGTGCCTGCAGGCGAATATTGTGTGATACTACATATTCAATTTTTATATATTTCATTTTTTTTGAATTAAAATGTATTTTTGTGTTCGGTGTACTTTATATTATATTTTTTTGTGTTTACGATAATGTTTAATTTAACGTGAGATATGTTGTTAATTAATGTATTGGTGATAATTGCTTAGGATTATATAGTTTTTTTGTAAAAATTAAATAATATTAAGGGCAATATAGGAAATGAAAATTACACTATGGGGGAAGTTATTTCAAGCTTTAGCTTTATATATAGTATAGATATTATTCATCATTCTTTTTTAATTATCATTGACTCTTTAAAAAAAGAAAACAAATGAGTGGTAGATAATGTATTAGTTATATATTAATCTTTAGACTAAAGTTCATAGCAATGTTGTAAAAGTTGGTTCATGTCGACCAGTTCAACCGGTAAATCAGTCCCAAAACCAGTCATGCAATTATACCAGTCAAAATTGGTCATATTAGTCCGTTTTCAATTGAACCATACTGATCATACAAGCCGGTTTTTATTTAAAATATTCTTTAATGAAAATAAAAAATTATTGGTTTTTTTTTATTGATTTTAACATAAACATTAATACATTATATATGTATCTAGTTTTGTTTACAGTTTGAATCACTATATCATTATGCTAGTATTATAGCTGATTTGATGACCAATATGATATTAATAACATTGGTTCATAGACATTATACTCTTTTTAATTTAATAAATTTAATATTATTATAAACTATCACTTTATATATAAGATTTATATAGTTTACAATTAAAAGTTAAAACACCCATATGACTTTCAATTCATTCATCTCACGATGAGAGTAGTTTGGAAGGGTGCACTACATAGACTTTCTTGCTATTTAATTTTAGAATCGTACATGTGGCAGAACTATGTAGATACTTCTTTGGTTTATTACCTGCCAGCTAATATATATCTACAAATTTAGAAAAATATTAAAAATAATTATAAATAACTAAACAATTATATGTTAATTTCCTATAATCTTATATATTTTACCCAAGCAAGTTTTCTATTTATTTATACTAGTTCGAGGACTCAGTCCATATATCAAATATTCAAATTTTATATATTTCATTTTAAAGAATTAAAATATATTTTAATTGAATGTACTTTATATTGTAATTTTTGTTAAGTATATGTTATATTTTTTGTCTTTATTATAAAATAAAATGTTCAATTTAAGGTGAGATAAATAGTTAATATGTTATGGTGGTTACATATGATTACATAGTTTTTTTTTTTGTAAAAATTAAAAATATTAAGCCCAAAATATAAAATTGAAAAATACATGATGCTAGTTACATTATATTTTGCTTTTATACATAGTATTGTTATAGATGTAAATATATGGTATAGAAGTATAAATATGTTTTAGTAGTTACATTTGATTATATAGAAATATAGAAAATATAATTTTATTACATATTTTAATATTTATTTACAAATAATGTAAAACAATTATAAGATTAGTACATCATCCAACATGTATTTTACCCATTTTTATCCTTAATTTTTTTATGTATACCAAGTTGATAATTATAGTTAAAGATCACTAAAGTTATTTGAAAACTACTCCAAAACAATATTCAAGGATCACAAATATGAGACAAAAATAAATTTGTCTAACAAAAAACTCGAGAGACCAAAAAAAGTCTTTAATTTACAGTAAAAATAAAATATGATTGTATAGTAATATTTACCTTAACAATTTGTTTTATTATTTTATTCCTCGATTATTAATAAGGAACTAATCATTTTATATATAATTGTCTCATGCTCATTCGAACTCAACCTTCTAATAAATCTTAAGATACTAAAATAATATCATATTAATATTATATAGAAATAATAAAATATCTCAAGTATTATAATATAAGTTATGGATATATCCTTTTTTATTTTAGTTTTTAAAAATATTTTGTAGAAAATAGTTAAATATATATTAGTTTATTATTTATGGAATCCATTGAAATTGATATTAGAAGAATAGAGAAGAACATAAGCAAGAAAGAGAGATTGGATCATTGATGCTTGTCTTTGTTGGAGTATCGTGGGATCTGAACTGGTTCCTAAGATTCATATTCTCGGTGTTAGTTGTGGCAATTGGGTTACACATTTTGGTCAGAAAAACCGCTTCTAAATACTTCGAAGTAGAAGCCAATTTCGAAGGAGACAATTCCATCAATTCAACATCAACCATGTCTGGAGTTATGGACTTATGTGCTTTTTGTCGGAAACAAGGTTCTAAGCAGTGTTCTCGTTGCAAAGCCGTACGATATTGGTAACTTACTAACTTACCCTTTTCTTTTTTCCTTCATTGCTTTATTGTTTACAAATTTATATTTATTTCTTTCCTTCTTTCATTTTCATGTTTATTTGTTTTTTTAATCAATGGGATCGTTAAAAATCATTTTTTTTGTACTGGGAAATAGTGTATTTAACGTTTTTCTGTTAGACTTGGATTTCCAAAACCTGACTTACTCGTTTTATAATCCTTAAACAATGTCATGAGGACATTTGTTACACAATCCTTATGGTTGTTGTTCTGTTTGTTATGAAATTGGTGAGTTTATGTTGTTTTTTTTAATAATGTGGTAGTATATTAGTAACTGTGTTTATTTTTCAACTAGGAAAAAAGTGAACTGAATTTAGTTTGTCTGTGTGTGTGAATCTTTCAGCTCACAAGAATGTCAACTGTCACATTGGAGATCCGGGCACAAGGAAAGTTGCACGGTTTCGACTCAAAGTGAGGTGACTAAACGGGGGGCTTTGATAGCTGGCGGTAAAAAGCCTTCAATTGCATTGATACCTAGTAAAGGAAGTGGAACTTCTAGGCCAATCAAGCAGGCTAAAGATGTAAGTTTTTTTATAGGAGTATTGCAATTTACAATATACTTTGCTTACACCGGGTAATCTAAGACGGAAAACATCCTTGAGGTGCAAGGAGGTTTTAAGCCTTGAGGCAAGAGATGCCAAAAAGTGAGTTTCTTATTTAAATAAGGCCATAACATTAGAAAACGAGAAAAAAATCCTCTTGAACAATTTGCACTTGTTTGTCCTATTAAGTACTCATGCATATTATCATCCATAGTAAATATAGTCCATTTATAATGCTCCTTCTTGTGCTATTACTTGTGGTCGCCATTGCCAACCGGCTTTTCCTCCCACCATCAACACCACCGTATCACTCAAGCAATTCCCCCTAATATTCTCTCAGCTTATATTGCCAAAGATCAACCATGTGATACTTTTGACATTCTCACAATTTTACGCTCCTTTCATATGAAAATTATAAAATACGACGACTAGGCTTTCAAAGATTTTCTAACTGTTATCTATAATGTGCTAAATGCATGACTTGCCTGGACCAGAAAGATGCTTCCGTGGTGCCATATATATGCCCTTTGCTGAAGGGGCAGTGCCTCGAGCCTTCGACCTGCAAGAGGTGCTGACCCCTTCTTGCTCCCTGCCTCAGCTCTTGTGACTACATTGTGCTTACTGGGTTAAATCTTTATATTTTTCTTCTTGCCCACCTAAATATACACTTGCATTTTTCAGGTTCTTTTTCCTTATGATGAATTTGTGAAACTTTTTAACTGGGCCAAGCCAGGACCTCCTCCTTGTGGACTCTTGAATTGTGGAAACAGGTTTGCCAATTTTGAAACTGAGCTTTAGCTTTATTATCATGTTATTGTTCATAAATTGCAATTAGAGGATTCTGGGAGAAATTTACATTTATTGCCAATGTTTGTAGTTGCTTTGCGAATGTGGTTCTTCAGTGTCTTTCATTCACAAGGCCACTTGTTGCCTACTTGTTGGAAAAAGGCCACCGCAGAGAATGTAATGTCATAACTCAAAGCTTTTGGTTTTGGCTGGATGTCAACTATGCTTCGTGCTTATGTTTGTTAGTCGTGGCTTTTTTTTCCAGGTGGTTGTAATGATTGGTGCTTTCTATGTGAATTTGAAACCCATGTTGAAAGAACAAGGCTAAGTTCACAATCGTTTTCTCCCATGAATATTCTCTCTCGTTTGCCGAATATTGGCGGCACTCTTGGCTATGGAAGACAAGAGGATGCTCACGAGTTCATGAGGTTTATATTCTCTCACAACATTGTCATTTCACCTTTCATAGTGAATTGACTGAATTCTACATTGATTGTCTTAGAAGGATGTCTATCTTATAATTATGTGGTTACTATATGAAAGGTATTTTTCAATAATTTTGTTGATAGGTTTTCCATTGATACTATGCAATCTGTTTGCCTGGATGAATTTGGTGGAGAAAAAGTTGTCCCTCCTAACCTTCAGGAAACAACCCTTATTCAACACATTTTCGGTGGCTGTCTTCAATCCGAGGTCAGATTACTAATCGGACTGAAATTATCATTTTCTCATTAGAATAGAGAGTGGAAACCTATCTGTTGTTTCATATGTATAACAAAAATATGACTAATGATTATGTTGGTGCGGAATTATTAAATAGAACTTCCTGTGTTTTTTCTTCCTATCTTCGAACTTGAGAAATTAGCATACCCGTGAAGATGGGAATCTTGTAATTATTACAAATTCACATTATAAAAACAAGAAAAATCGAACTATCCAGAGTTCCAGACTGTTTTTCTTTTTTAAAACTTTTTTCGTCAAAACTGTTTTGAATTTTGTTCTGCATTTGAAAAACAACAAAGCAAAAACAGAACTAAACAGGGCCCATACTCTCTGTAGTTTTGAATTTCTTGTCCTCTTCATATGGGTACAAATGCTGTTTATATAGTCCGTTTATGGAGAAATCAACTTAAAGTTTGATTCTTATTTCTCATCCTTCCATGAGTTGAAAAGTTAATCTGTGAGCTAATTTAATGGAAGAAGCCTTTTGAGTAGCCGGGGATGCATTCTATGACATGTTTTATGAAGGAGTCATAG
Organism: Lupinus angustifolius; assembly: GCF_001865875.1. Lineage (NCBI taxonomy): Eukaryota > Viridiplantae > Streptophyta > Magnoliopsida > Fabales > Fabaceae > Lupinus > Lupinus angustifolius. Next base: position 30,899,020 of record NC_032014.1, read on the forward strand.
GTACTCGATTCAGCTTATGATGAGATATAATGATATTCTGATCTCTGGCTGGACTGTAATCATGAATAAGATTATAGCTGTCATGTTATTTGCCTTGAGCATTCCTAGCTAGTTATAGTTCAGTGATGCTTATTAGATATAAATCTTCATAGTTTCCACCTTTTGTGATGATTTGATGCCAGCTTGGATATAAATTTCCATCCTTTGTTTTTGGCTGATTGGCAATTTCCACTTTTGTGTTGTTTTGTACTGACATGGATGTGGTTGGTCTGTCTTAATCTTTTTAATATTTCCTGTTGTGAAACTGAATAGGTGATATGCACGAAATGTGACCAGAAGTCAAGTCAGTATGAAAGTATGATGGACTTGACTGTTGAAATCCATGGAGATGCTGCCTCCTTGGAAGAATGCCTAGACCAGTTTACTGCCAAAGAGTGGCTTCACGGGGAAAATATGTATAAATGTGATGGGTAAGGTTACCTTACTGGGGCATATTATCACCTTATTAAATTAAATTTCGAAGGTGGTGGAGTGTCTTAAGTACCTTGTCAAATCATGATGCTTAGGTCGATGCACTGTTGTAGCTTTGTAGTTTTTGTGCAATAGAAAAATGGGTTTTGCATGGGAATTAAGCATAAAATTAATTTTTAAGTTAAGTTGAAAAAAGTATAACAAAAACCTTCTCCTACTAGGTGGGGCTAGTTACATGAATCAAATGATGCTATTGTGTTCTACCATAAACCAAGTCTTTTGGAAGGTCATTTAAGTTTTAGCCCTTCTTAATTGTTTCACTACTTTCACCCAAAAAAATTCTCAATCGTCATCTACCTCCAACTATTATGCTCCACTTGGGCTTATATTGGTCTTCTTACATGGCCAAACTACCACTTTCGTTGTGAATGTGTGATTCTCACAGTGGAACAAGGTATATCGCTTCCATGGTTGACTTGTGTGGCATAAAACTGAAATTTGAATCTCTTGTCCTTGATCTTTGTTCAATCATCCTTTCCCATTTTCTCATAGTAGGCCATGGCTCATGAGCTTTTCCTATGTAATTAGCACAATTGTTTATATATCCCTTGTACTTATTAATGAGAATCGAAGTGCTTCTCCTCTCGTTCATGACATTTTTTATGACCTTATTATTTCGTTAAACAAATTTTGTAATCTAAGTTACTAATTACTTGCAAACCGTAATAGGTTTACCATCAGATTCATCAGGTTTACCATTGCCCGCCCTCTTAATGATTCTTTTACCTAAAAGTCTCAACTTTCTAATCCTAAGATAGAAGATACAATGTTGGAATCCTCTATTCCTCTCCAGTCTTTAAAATATCTAAGTCCATTAATTTTGTAAAAAGATTATCCTTAAGATTAATTTATTAATTTAATTGCTGCTTTGGTCATGGTTATGGCAAAATTCTTGTTCGATTTTGTTTTATAAGAAAAAATGGGGTTTGAATTTTGATTACCGAGGCACAAAATTTGGCAAGACTTTTCGGAACAAGGAGATTTGTATGTTGGAAAGTTAGTTTTGCTAATGAAAATAGAATTCAAACATTTGCTTTTATTTTTACTTCTGCTGCTATTCAGATCTTGTCTTAAACAAGTTTTGCTGCTGTTTGCTAGGTGCAAGGACTATGTCAAGGCATGGAAACGTCTTACTGTGAAACGTGCTCCAAATATTCTTACAATTGCCTTTAAAAGATTTCAGGTATGAGTAATTTAATCTAGACTGTCTTGCTGAGTTGTTTCAATACCAGTTGTATTATTTTTAGTATTTTCTTATCCTAAAGTGTCCTAGTATTAATTATTTCTTGTATGTGTCTTAAACTTTTATGTCAAAATTTATCATGTTTTTTTGGGCTGTTATATACATGCAGAGTGGGAGGTTTGGTAAACTTAACAAGAGAGTAGCCTTCCCCGAGACTTTAAATCTTAGCCCTTACACGAGTGAAGCTGGTGATGGATCTGATATCTATAAGCTATATGCTGTTGTAGTCCATCTTGATATGCTAAATGCGTCATTTTTTGGTCATTACATTTGCTACATCAAAGATTTCCAAGGAAATTGGTATAGGGTTGATGATTGGAAGGTATATTTCTTTGTCTCCGTGCAACTTTGAATATATTTTTTCTGTCACTGAGTACTCTGTACAATGTGCTTGAACCTTCAGCATCCTCATTGGGTTGCATTTCATTTCTCAGGTTACAAGGGTGGAACTGGAGGAGGTACTTTCCCAGGGAGCATATATGCTGTTGTATAGCAGGTATTCTTTTGATCATGATCGAAAAGCTTCTCTCTCTCTCTACTGCTTGGGCCTGAATGATGCCCTTTAAACATAGGCTAAGCTAGTTTTGTCAGATGTGGTTTGGAATTCCCATTGAATATATGTCTAGAGTCAAATAACGTTGAACCCTATCTTTTTGTTTGACAGTTTAGGTTTATCTTTATGCGGATATATTATTGGGTTGGTCCTGGAATTGGATATTTTTATGGAGAAAATAATTGCCCTTGTTAGAAAGTCTCGTTTTAGTTAATTTGATCGTAATTTTCTGTTAACATGGTCCTAGTGCAGATTTGAGTGTCTTTGCCTTTGTTAGTGTTTTTGATGACTAACATGACCTTGATTGCATGGTCTCAACTCTGAACTGTTAAGACACTGGCTCGACCTTTTTATATTCATCACCAAGAAAACATTAAATTCTAGTCTTGTATGCTTGTGAGGCTTCACCTTTCATTGCAGCCTGTCTTGGCTTTTTTCTTTGGTAAACTCGGGGAACCCTAGGCCTTGGTGATGTGTATTCTGTCTTAACTAGTTTGCTTTCTTAGATAATTTGAAATTGGGCGTTTAGTTTTCGATTCCGATATTTAGTGCATTTGTGTCAATTACTTTCTGATTGATGTAACAAGTATTGTTTGATTTGATTTTGGACAGGTGTACTCCCCGACCATCAAACCTCCAAATTCAAACTACTGAAACTTCGAGGAAAGCAGAAATGCAAACAGTCAAAATGGGAGTGGAGCCTGAAACAAGCAAACAAGCTGAATGCGTCTCAATTGTGGAGTCTGTGACTTGTAGTAGAGGTGAGGTTTTGCCATCGGATATTAGTCCAGAGTTGGTTTCTGGACATGAATACCAGCCTTCCACCATAATCGACTCCGGTGCCAAATGCGAGCATTCTGATGATGTGGACATGATTGATAAGTCAACTAATCCCGGAAATGAGATCTCTTGCAGTCCTGTTGGATCATCTTCCATACCCATTTCTCAAGCTGTCGAAGATTTCGGGGATGTAGATATGAGCATATCTCCTGAAGAAACTCCAGGCAACACAGAAGAGCAACACGATATTGCTATCTCCACTCTTCCGGGTTTGCCAAATGACATTTCCTGCTCTGATAAGCATTCTTCTGTTTCAACAGATTGTCCAAAAATGGGAGATGCAGAACATATAGATGTGGCTAAATGCAAGTCATTAACATCTAAAGATGGCGCATATTACGGCAATGGGTATGTTAGTGCAAACAAATCTGCTGTTTGAAGATGATGCTGGTAATTATTTTCAGGTGTTGTTTCTTCATATCATTTGATTATCCCATCATCAAAGAGAGTGGTGAGTTGGGAAATGTTCTGTCTGGGGTTTCTTTAATTGCAGGAACCTTGGATCATTATTATTTGTAAGATGTAACATTTGTAGATGGGTTCTCTGATTTATACTGATAGAGTATAACATCCTTGTCCTTATTTCCCTTAACTCTTGTGTACATTACAAATGTTTTTTTTTCTGTCTGAAATACACTTTTAGTGACATTGCACTGTGTCTAAAATTGAACTAAATGAAGGATTTGGATCAAATTTCTCTCCAACCAAGATTGTTGAAGGGAAATCATGATTCATTAGGGTTGACAACAAGAACAATCACTTTTTTGGGTCGCATACATTATTTTATAATTTATTATAACTTCCCATAAAATAAGAACAATCACTTTTTTCTTACAGTGACAAACATTATTCTTGTTTGGATCCCACACCATTTACCTTTTTCCCACAACATCTACCTCTCTCATCATTTTCCTTTGGTTAAGAACAACCAAGAGTTGTTCTTATTTAAGAACAAAAGTTAGTAAATAAGAACAACACATTGGAGAACAGAGTAAGAATGTTCTTATTCCATTAAGAACAACCACTGTGGTTGCTCTAGGACTCTTTAACATTAATTCTCAACTCGAATACAACCATAAGACCAATTTTTTTTTCTTTTTTGTCTCCTTTTCATTTTTGAACCCGAGTACACATCCAAAAACTCAAAAGACTCATTAAATTCTTAGATAGATTAAAAAATTAAATTTGTGGGAGCAACATTAGTTGGAAGAAGCAATTATATACACCGAAAATGATTAGTTTCTTACCACAAAAGAAAAAGTAATAGTATATAATTTGTAAAAAATTTATTTGCACGATATTTTATAGTATGATTTCATTTATATAATTTGTAAAGTTTTTATTTGCTCAATATTTTATAGTATGATTTCATTATTAATGAAGTGTATAAATAAGTTATTAGAAAAATAATTATCTATGTTTTGGAAATAAAGACTCAAATATTCCTCAAAGGAAAAAAAAAAGTCCTATAAAAAAGCGAGTGGAGTGAGTCCAACAAATATTGTTCCCATAAATTGAACTCACCTATTAATAAAAAATGTCTCTTTTATCAAGAATCATTCATAGATATTGAATTTTTGACATTTTGACCTATCTAAATATCAATGCTGCCTTACACTGTGTAAGGACAACACTATGTCCTGATACATCTGTTGTCATACTTTATGTATCATTATTTCTGATTGATTGAAAAAATTATTCAAGTTAAAAATATAATTATTAAATATTATTCTGACCAATGATATATTTTGGCATGTGGAGTGACACAAAAGAGACATTAGGTGTGAACCCAAGTTCAAGGAAGAATCCAACTTTTACCCAAAACGACGCTTAAACTTGATGTCGTTTTAAATTTTTAGGATAATTTGGATTCCCATGACGTGGCCCAAAATAGTTTGCTGTCTTGCTTAAAGTCGCTAGGCGCGTTTATAGACGATTATTCTTCGATTTCCCCTTCCTGAAGAAATCAAATTCCCAATTTATATAAGAACAACAACAAACAAGGGTTTCTGAATTTTGAGAATTTGATCTGAATTCGAGGGAAAATCATTTTAATTCTGAAATTGAATTTAAATTTCGTACATTGCGGAGAATGGAATCGGAGAATTTGGTGAAACAAGAATTGGAGGAATTGCAGAAACAATTGGGGAAAAAGCAACAGTTCGAAAACGCTGTCTCATCTCTTAAATCTCTTCTTCAACGATCATACCAATCAGCTTCTCCCTCTCTTCGAAAATCTGTATGTTCATTTTTCATTTCACTTTTATTTATTTATTCATTCATGTTCATTATAATTGTATAGCTACAATATTAGACATTCTTCTACTTAATTTTGTTCCGTTTATGGGTTAAAAAATAGTTTTTGTATTTGATTGGACTGATAAATTAAATAGGGTTATTAAGGTTTTAATAGCAGTCATGGTTTTAGGTGCATCTAATACCTTGATATTTTGGACGATTGCGGCCAATGCAATTTTGTCAAATCCTAAAACCTTCTACATCGGCATTTTAGCGCTCATGAACCCAGATTTAAAATCTTGATTATGCTTTTTTTGTTGCAAAAATCTTGATTATGTATGTCATAAACTAATGATAATATATGACATAAACATGTTTGTTATTGCTTATGAGGTTGGCTTTGCTGGTAAGGTCGAAAACTGATGTGAAAGAAGCCATCGGTTCAATTTCTACTAGTGGTCTTTCAATAATAGGTTATATTAGTAATTTAATGAACTTGTTTATCTAAGTTTTTTATTTATTAAAAACCACTTTTTTCAATAATGAAAATCACTTTTTTGGATGAGCTTTTGAATAAAAATAGTTATCTGATAAAAAAAGAAGCTGAAATTCAGCTTTGAGGAGAAACTGAGTTTTTCAGTTTTTAGGAGAAATCAAAATATTGTTTCTGCAGAATCACTTTTTTTAACCTAAACAAGTGAGCCCTATACGGTTTTCTTAGGCTTGTAATTTGTCCTGACCTTACTATTGGGTTTAGGGTTTATATTCATCAAAAGGAAATGCTGTTATTGTTTGTTGAAGAATTAAGGCACATGTAATTGAATGTTGTTCTGGTGTTGGTGGCGCCAGTTTTATACAGTTATATGCCGAGTTTCTACTGTGTTGAAGACGAGGTATACAGCACCAGGTTTCTGGAATGCCGGCCTGGGCCTTTTCGAGCAGGCTCATATGCTTGTTTCTGAATCTTCTGAGAAGCAACACTTGAAGGCTTGCATTGCTCAGGCCAGGGAACATTTGCATCTAGAAGACAACCCATCACAACCTTTGCAGCCACGGCAGAGTCATACAAATGGAGGTGATTTTCTTTTTAGAAAAGTTGCAATTTATTTTTCCTTGTCTGGTTATGTTTTATCCTTCAGAAGTTTCGAAATAATTTACCTTCTGTTTTTTTGTGTTTGCATTTTATGTCGATCCAGGATATCTTTTTGAGGGGCACCTTACTGTTGATCCGGAGCCACCACAGCCTCAATGGTTGGTTCAGGAAAACCTCTTGTCAACAGCTGCTACTCTATTTGCTGCTGAAACCTCTCAAGGTTCAGGAGCAAATGATACCACGCCAGAGAACACTGCCAATGTGCTTCAAGAGCTTTTAACTAGATTGGAAGAAGTTGTGCCTCTGGTATTCATCCAAAATCTTTTCACTTGTTCCTGATACTGAATTTCTAGATTCAGATTCTATAGTTAGATAAGCTTAAAAAAGGTATATTGTTGGTTAGTAATAGTTTGAAGCATAAGCAAACCAGACTATTTGAGCTTTATTTGAAATCATTAACAAATTATTTAGGCTCAAATTGGAACTTGGATACACCTAGCTAACTTAGATGAACTTATAGTCCTGTTATGATATTCAGTTCAGGTTATTTATATTTGTTCTTAAAAAACCATGGTACTTGAGATTGGGTTCAATAAAGTGCTTCTTCAAGTTAAGGAATCAATGCAAAACAGCCATCATTTCAACTGGGCTCATTCTATTTTGCATCCTTGTTCAGTCTCACATTGTAGCTCTTTTCAACTAGTTTTTTGCTTAATATATGTATTGTATGTTGTGGAGAGCAATTCCATTATTACATTGTGTTCTGCTTTGCTTAATAGATGGTGGATGATGGTCCTGTAGCTCCAAGAGTACCTCCTGCCAGTAAAGAAGTCGTGGCAAAACTTCCGGTCATTACTCTCACGGAGGAAATACTGGCTAAGCTGGGGAAAGATGCAGAGTGTGCAATTTGCAGGGAAGAGTTGGTTTTAAATGACAAAATGCAAGAGTTGCCTTGCAAGCACACGTTCCACCCACCATGTTTAAAGCCATGGCTGGTATTGTCCATAGCTTCCTGGATTTATCTAACGAAATTTCTCTTGTTTTCCCTCTTGAAACCAACTTTATGCTTTCGATAATGTGTTCTTAACGAAATGAAATAATTAGATATTGTGTTCGATTTTTCCTTTATGTGGCAGGATGAGCACAATTCTTGTCCGATCTGTCGGTATGAGCTACAAACTGATGATCACGCCTATGAAAGCTGGAAGGAGCGTGAAAAGGAAGCTGAAGAAGAGAGGAAAGGTGCCGAAAATGCCATTCGAGGTGGTGAATATATGTATGTTTAGATTGCTATTATATGACTTATCAAAATAATTTGTCCGTGTAACAATAGGAAAAGGATTGGTTGGTATTTGTGAAATAATACTGGATTTGGAAATTTCTTCTGTTCAATTGTTGTGTATTCTTTTTTAAATGAAGCTATTGAGTCAAGATTTTTGGGAAATCCTCTTTTATGGTGGTTGTTCCCTGGAACACTGAATCTCAATTCACATTTTTACTGAAACAGATTGTTCATTGTTGAACATAATTCTATACTAACTCATTTAAAAGAAAGTAAGTGTAGGGACCAAATTAAAAAGTGTAAAGTGTAAACTATAAGCATTTCTATTCATCAATGCAATATAAAAAGCATCAAGCTAAACAAATTAAGAGGTCGTATATAACCCAGTCACATTTTAGCTTGGTACTAAATACACACAAATCTGGTGGACTTGTCACCAAGTTGCAACCTTTATTGACTTGTGGCCTAAGAAATGAAGATAACAAAGCAGCACCCAACTCACTAACTTGAGCATACATGGATATCATAAACTGGCTGTGCTTTGGAAAGCTTTCTCAGAAACCAAAGAAATAATCTCTATGACAAACCTATTGATATGTACAAGGATTCCATGAACACAACCAAACTATTGAAAGCTTATATCTGTATAAACTGATTTAAAACCATTTTACAAATTAATTACCAAACTAGCCGAATTTCATAAATAACTTCAATGATATATACTGAATTACTGATGTAACTTATCATTTGATAAAACCTTATACTCCAAGAATTATTGACATTTCACAAGGTGAAGAACTGAAGATGAAAGTCAAGTAAATTATGAAAAGCTACCATCTCCTTTTTCTGTGTAGATTGTGTTGGGCCATAAGCCCAAAACTAACAGTGAGCCTCTGAAGTCAATAATCCGTCGCAATTTGGCCCATCAACAATAAGGATAGAACTCAAAATCGTGGCGAAATCTTCAACATGTATTAAATTAAAATTTAAAAAATAAAGCACAACACTTCCCACAATTTTCATTTGCAAAAAGAAAAAAAGAAATTCCTTCTTCTGCATAGCACTTCCCATATATCATTACTGATTGTTTTTAGAATTTTATTCATTATCACCAATATTTAATGTTGGTAATGGCAACTTCTTCTTCTTCCTCAATATTTGGCTCAGATTTCAAATTCTCATTCTCTTCAAAGAGTATCAAACCACTATCTGTGATTGGTGGATTGAATCACCCAAGCTCACATGGTTTATTCAGAAAATGCACTACAATGGTGGCAAGGTCTTCAAAAATGGGTTCTGATGTGTATGTAAAAAGAAGAAACACAAATATAAGAGTGAATAGTAAGTTATACACAAAGTTGGAATCTTGTTTAGTGATAGCACCTACCCTTAATCGTGTTAAGCCAAGGGCTATCATCAAATTCTTGGGTGGTGCCTTCATTGGTGCTGTTCCTCAAGCTAGTTATGGGTATATTCTGTGTTACCCTTTTGTTTTTCTAATGCAAAGTTTCATTCTTTATCACTAATAGCTGCTATTCCCATGTGGCTATATTGTAGTTACTCCCTCTCCTCATGTTTATAAGTTATACTTTATAAGTTTTCTTTAGGCATTGTTTTTTTTCTTATTTGATAATGAGAAACAATAAGTTTGTGAAATTAGAGTCAAAATGATAAAATTATAATGTTATAGCATCTCTATAAAATATATAAAAGAAGTAAATGTCTTTATCCGCGATTTCTTATGATAAGAGCCACATGAATAGTTTGTTTGAATTTATGTCTTATTTTAAATTATGTTATCATTTTTTATGTGCTGAAGATGTTATCATTTTTATCGTGGAGTGTGTTCCACATGACCCTTAAGTGAATTATAAGTTAGTTAACAGATTTATTTGAGTAAAAATAAGTAGTTGGTTGTGTTTGGCAAACGAGTTTATAAGTCTATGAGATGACTTATAAGTCATTGACTTATTTTATTTTATACCTACTAGCTAGCTTATAAGATAATTGTACCAAACAATTCTATTTTTATCAATTAGCTTATAAGCTCATAGTTTCCCTCTCCTGACTTATAAGCTCTAGTTGACTTATAAGCTCCTAAGTAGCTTATAAGCTAGTTGTGTCCAACATAGCCTTCATGCATGTGTTATTTTATTGTTACCTTACTTCGTCTATTTAATAAACTATATGGTATGACTCACATACTTAAGTCAAGCTAGCCTTTCTATTCAAATCTTAACATGAATGATTAAAAAAAGTGCGGCTCTTCCACCTATTGGGGTATAAGGAAGGTAGATGTATGCAACTTTACCCTTATAAATGAAGAGATTGTTTCCGGGATTTGAATCCATGACCTCCAAGTCACAAGGCAGGTAATCTCACCGTTGTGTTGAGAGTTACCCTCTAAACCTTAATAAGGATGATATGATAAAATTTTCTTCTTTTGATAATATTGAGGTCACCTATGTGTATTCTATGTTACTCATTTATTCTTTCAATGGAAAGTTCTATTCTCTATCAATAATAGCTGATATACCCATGTTGGTAATATTGATAGTATGTTAAAGTTTTCTTCTTTTTTGATTTGCAAATTGTAGCTACCTAATAGAATTGTTGGCAAAGGAAGGTTTTGTTGTGGTGGTGGTGCCTTACAATGTGACATTTGACCACACTCAAGCTGCTAAACAAGTATATGAGAGGTTCAACACTTGTTTGGATTCACTCCTTACATATGGATTGCCTCAAGCAAATTTGTCACCTTCCCAGCTTGGAGATCTTCCTCTTTTCTCTGTTGGACATAGGTAAGTAGTTTGTTGTTGAGTATCTATGTAGTACCGATAGTTTTAAATAGTTGTCGTACTTGTATTTGATACATAATACTTTTGATACTCTTGGATACCTTTCGCCTATATACTTCTCAATGATCTTATGATTTTTTTCATATACATTTTCCATACTTGTATCTTGCTTCATAGTTTATTATCAACCTCCTTAGAACTAATTGCAATGAAGTGATGTATTTGTTGTTTTCTTAAATCTGTAGCAATGGTGCCCTACTTCAACTACTCACAGGAAGCTATTTTTCTGAGAAAATACCCAAGGTTTGGTTCTTTTTCTGGCTGCTGCAGCACTGGGCTGTATCTACATATGCACAAAATGATTTTGATGTTTCAGCTGAAAAGCAGTGTTATATTTATTCCCTTATTACAAGCATATGTTAGTTTGTGGAAGCTTAATGCAGATTATGAAGTATCATTACTAAAATAACACTTATAGACTATACCAATTCAAGGAGTAACGAAAATGTATATATCTCTTGTGGAAGGCTAATGCCATAATCTCATACAACAACAGGCCAGCAACGGAGGCAGTCCCTTTCTTTGAGCAGGTATTAACACTAACACTTGTTGAAACTGCAATTTGTCCACGAATCTACATAAGCTACTATAATAAGATGATTGGTTCTTGTTATAACTTTTATTATGTAAGTTTAAGTTCTGCTGAGGATTAGAAAATGGCGGTAGTTGATATGATATATGAAAATATACACACTGCATTATTGCCTTATGACTTTTAATAGGACTATGTTCTTTTGAGAAGACTCATTGTTTGGGCAGTATTCTTTGATATTTTGTATTTAACCACAACGATAATACACAAACTAATCAGGACGTGGTGAGGCAATACAGGCATATACTAAATACTGGTTATGAACATGTTTTAAACACTCCTGAGTGGAGTTTTGGATTTTTTTTTCTTTCGTTCCTTTTTTTCCATATTCAGCAGCTGCATAAGGATTCTATAAATCTGTCGAAGGGGAACAATAAGCTAAAGAATGATGTATTTCCCATCTCTATTTCCTTCTAATTGGCTTGTATGCTCGAGAAATGTAACATTTATGCATATTATTAAGTTCTGTTAACATGAGTTATCAGCACACCATTAATTTATAGGCAATCTAAAAATCAATTTAGTCTGCATAGAACAATAACTGATGTTGATTGTGAAATTCATTGTTTCCCTTTATTTTTCCATCCAGAAATCATTTCATATGCCCTTAAAGAGAAAAGCTGTTGTTCAGAGGGCCTAATATTACTCATATTTGTACTGAGTTTGTGTTGATAAAGCAAGATTTCAAGTTGTCCATCACTTTGCTCTAAAACTTTGCAGTTCTCTTCTGCAGTTAGGTCCCGCAGTCAGCCAGCTGATGCCAGTTGTGGAAGCGACTCCTATTTATTCAATGGCCAGAAATGCATCAGGTACCTCCATAGCTTGCTTCTGTTGGTTTAGCTTTGAAGTTTTTCAATGTCTACTCCTCTTGGTGCTATAATCTGGTAAAACCGTAAATGACAACATTGCCTAATTTGATCGAAGACGAAATGTATTTCCTTTAAATTATCCTACTAATTCATTATTTTACAAGGAGATGAGGTGATGATGTATGTAGAGTCTATAGAAATTCAGATAAAATATAGTAATTTTGTTCTAAATTTAAAATCTTGGTCTGAAACCCAAATTATTTTTATCCTCTGAAGACTGTAATTCTTGGATTCCTTGGTGTGTCCAATTACATGCAGAGTTCATTTAGTGTATGCATGTGCATTTCATTTCATAGGACTAACCATACGAATTTTTGTATCTGTGGTGATTATGTTTGTCACCCACGACCAATATGTAGGAGATGCATGGAAGATGTTGCTGGATTCTGTTGGATCAATTATACAGGAAAGCGAGCAGGAAGTTCTAAATTCAATAACTAAATTTGTTGATCAGCTGCCATTAGTAATGAACGAGGTAAGTGTTAAGTGTTGATTTCGGAGATTATGTTTTGTTATTTATTCCATTAAGGTATGTGTTAGAAAAACACTGCCCTAGTGAGAAAAGACTTGGTTGGTCTTGTTGATGTATTAAAGAGAACCTTAGAGGTCAAAATTTGATATTGATTCCCATGCCTTCGTTTATCGTTATACACCTTTCGTATCCTCCAATCGTTCTTTTTCCTTGTTAATTCTACTTTTTTACGAACATGATCCCTTTCAGGTAACACAAGGAGTATCGGAGTTCAAACCAACACCATCTGAAAACCAAGATTGCTTTAGAAGTTCATACAATGTTGAACACACATTGCTGGTTTGTTTGATGCCATAGAACTTATTCTTGAACGTTGGCTGGCATCGGTAAGATATGTCTGACATGTCTATTTGTGTCTCTAGGTGAAGTTCAATTCCGACACAATTGATGAGACAGATATTGTTGAAGAAACACTTAAGCCTCGTGTGGAGTCTTTTGGTGGGACATTAGAAAAAGTACACTTGAGTGGTAACCACATAACACCATGCATTCAGGTAAAATTCCTTCTGTCCCATACTTTTGTTCATGAATAGCAAATAACTAGCACTTTAAGTATAACTAGTCAAGAACAAATAAGAAGGAATTATTTTTAGAGCATTATGGCGTTGTTCGATCCATGTAGCCGACTCCACCCATTAGGATAAAGGCCTGGTTGTTGTAAAAATTTGTGCTCAATTACATTCTACGTTTATTCAAGTTTTTTAAGGCATACACTCTATTAGTATTCACCAAATTGGAGATATCCTGAGAATCCTTGACCCAGTCATGGAATGCTGAAGCGTTAAGACAAAAAACTAATAGTTTACACTATTGAATACATATATGTGGTCCATCTTACTATAACTTCCACAACCTTATTCTATCTAAGGAAGCATGGATTTTCATATACTTTTGTATAGTTTCCTTTCACATTAGCTGTATTGAAAATCTTTAACAATCTCCCTTGCTTTCAAGAGCCTTAGATTCATTTCATTTAAATTTTGTCTTGCTTATCTTATTCATTGTTGACCTGTCACATGGAATCAGGAACCAAGATGGCAAGTAGGTCAGTTGTATACTCCAGCAGATGCTGTTGCTCAACTTCTTAAATCTCTTTCTTTGACTGAGACCAGAATCCTTGCCAAAACTGTTAGTGAATGGTTCAGCAGATTTGAGGATTGAAGTATCTGAGAAATTCCCCTTTCGCGTGCATGACCGTCCTTCCGGCAAGTACCACTCATAGAGACCAAACATTGACCTTTGGACTTGTATGATGATCTTACATCATTGGACCAACTCCTTCTCGATAAAACTGAGATATTTGATTGCTAGGAAATAAGGAAATTTTTTCCAAATTATAATAAGATATTGCAGGAATTCCGAATGTGTACCACAAACTAATCATAATTTATAAACATAATAGAATTAATTCTATCATAACTTTCTATAATCAATTATATATATAATCAATTGTGCTTGATCCAAACACATAAAATTAATTTTATTAGAAAAAATCATTTCTATTTTGTCCTAATGGAATGTAGGAGAAATTCAATTTGTTTTCTTCATAGAAGAAATTAGCCAATATTCACCAAAGAGTGACAAGAATTGTATTATAGTTGAAGGAGAAAGAAATGGCATGGTGTGACTGAGAGAAACCATTGATCAGAAGGAATCCATTTAAAGCTGATAATAAAATAAATGGCTCAGAAACCGTCCCCAACTATTTATAACACTAATATTACCATGTGATTAGAATTAGGCTGGTTTGTTGGAAAACTTTGATATATAACATAGCTATTATTTCTAACCATGTGATTTGTTTAGAGGTGAAACTGAAGGCCTGCTGTGGATTATTTGGAATTGAATCTAATTGGCAAAGTGAATTGTTGTATCAAGTAATTGAGTACTATTGGTTACATATGGATCAAAAGAAGAAAAAGCTAAAACAGAAAATGAAAATTAGGGTACAAAATTAACAGAGTGGAGTCTTCACTAACTAATGGTACAATTCTGCAAAAATCCTTCTAAACTATAATCCATTTTTTTCTCCTTTCTTCAGGCTTGGACATCTCATACACATATACAAGAATGACTACGTTGTTTCTGTGTTCATGGGTTTTTACTGTGTCAAAAACTTGTATCCCTCCTTGGCTCAATATATCACAACATGAAGCAGGCCCGGCTGTGGTTCTGTGAAGTCGAGGCCCTCTTCTTCAAGTAGATAACGCTGTACTGCTATTGGAAGTCTCGCAGGGGTGCGGGAACCCCTCGTATGGTGACCGGTACCAATGCAGATATAAACCTGCAAACGCTGCTCAGCTGCTCTGGCAGTTCTTCTCAGGACACTCAGTTCGTGTTTCAGCACGTGAAGGGCTTCACTTACATGCAGCCCATGCAGGTCTATCATCCTCTCGTGACCTCTTCCATTGACCTGCACCATCTGAGGACCAACAGGGTTCCTGCAAAATCAACACATGCAACATTTACCAAAGAATAGTGCGTTAATTTAGAACAAGGAAAAGGAACATTCTAGTTCATAGAACAATATAGAGCACTTTGTCATGTAATCATTCCGGAAAGAAACTATTCGGCAGCCTCTACTTGTGAGGGAAAGAAAAGGAAATGAAATAGCTGCAGCACTTTAGAATGTAGGCATGAACGCTTTATCAATGAAATAATGATAGTCTCACCTATAACTTGTTTCACTAACAAATTTTCCCCATGATATTGTTATAAGAAACTCTCATCATATTGTTATAGGTTGTGTGAGGGAAGCAAAATAGTACTGCAGTTAAAAGTTAAAACCGAACCGGGCCAAAATGTGCAATCAGTCTAACTGTGAACTGGCCACTTAACCAGTTATGGCTGAGCATCATAATTGAATTGATTTTGAAACTACTAAGGACCAATAAAAACTAGTGAAAATCCAATTGAACTAATCAACCATTATTTCAAAAAATAAAAAAATAAAAGCTACTTTCCACATTTCCCGAATATTATTATATATTTCATATTTTTTGATGTAATTCTGATGACAACATCCGGTCGGATGTTGGTTCAGACAATTTAACATAAATTAAAAGTCTCACCAATTCACTGTCCAGTCCATTAATCATTGCAAGATATATATTGCCATCATGACACCACACAAGTCATTTTTTTTAACCAAAATTCGCATGGATAGGAAATAGTAGAAGCAGATGGGAACACACCTTTGACGGTAAATAGATTCTTGAGCTTTTCCATGAGCTGCTTTCATATGTGTGTTGTGTGCTTGCCCCTTAGCACTTAATTCTTTTGCTAGGGCCTTATTGCCAATAAGGTAGGCTTGACGTGCCTGTTTTTAAATTATGAACAATTCAACTGAAGTTAGGATGGGTAGCCTCCTAGGAAACTTGATATTCCAAACTTATATGCATATGTGGGTATAGAAGGTTACTAACCTGAAGTTGAACTTTAATCAATATTTTAATTTAGTTAGTTAAACTAATCTAGTTTTATGTAAAAATCATTTTTCTAGCTTTTCAGGGTGTGGAGCTATGATAGAGCATTATGGCGTGGTTCGATCCATGTAGCAAACCTCAACTAGTGGGATTAAGGTTGGGTTGTTGTTTGTGATGCAGAGTTATTAATACAATAGCAAGTTGGAAGTTTTTTATTTTGATAATGTAAACTGTGGAGTAAATCGAAGGAAGGGCATATCAACTGGGGCATTTTGTTCTAGAAGTCAGAGAATACAGGCCAACCACAAAGCATAACCAAAACTGTTACATTATATTTGAACTTATTCACAGCATGAGTCAAAGGCCTACCTGCTCAAAATATGCATTTCGTAAGCGTGCATGATCACGAGCCTCTTCCCGCAGCTCAGAATACATATTCGCTGTAATCCATAATTGTTAAAGGAAACAAAAACAAAGAAGGAATCATTCCAAATTCAAGCATACATATAAACATAAATATTTACCAACAGCATCACCGGTTTCAAGCCAAACAGGAGCTGTCCGAGCAGAACCACGGTTCTGTGACCTATCACCAAAGTTGGCTTTCCCCTGTACACCATTGCAGCCACTAGCCAAAACATTTAAACTCCTACTTGAGCCTGTGGAAGCATCACCAGAACCATTTCTATTGTACTTCCATATACCAGAATCCTGAGAAGCCAATTTCCTGACAGCTGAAGCAAAGTCGATAGCACCTCTAGATGGAATCGAAGAGCTAGTTCTGAACATGAGCATGTCTTTTCCGGATGACAGGTAAGGATTGCCACTTTGCTGGGCGTTATCCGTAGCATATTTTGCTGAAGAAATCTGGCCATTTGGTGAGGTAAGTGCAGGAAAGTCCATTGCAGTGAGATTGGGAGCTGACAAAGCCTTTGAAGTCTGCTGGTTGAAGCTATCTTCAACTTGAAGCTACAAGTTTGGAAAGGAAAAAATGAAGTAATATTCAGACAAATCACAATGAGTCAAAGGAATGAAAGACAACCTAGAGGCAGGTTGTATTACTATATCATATACAATAAATGATTATATATGTCTAAAAAATGCTAATAAAATGACAATGACCCCTTCATAGCATGAACCACATGGGGTGACAGGATTAAGGAAACAGTGATTAGAAACCAGAGTCACCTTACAACTTTATAGGGGTACCAGCTCTTCCCTGCCAAAAAACAAGGCACAGGTATAGCTCTACACATTTAATATAAATCCCTTCGGATTTAATATTGTACCAACTACCAAGGCAAAGAGCAAGATGTTCATTTAAAATCAATAATTGCAGCGCAACATGCATCAGCAAAGTAACATGAATATAAAAGACAAGTATATAGTGCATGAATATAGCGCAACACATACATAGTGCATGAATATAACAGACAAACCATACATTTATAGAGGCAATTACATAAAAAGAAGCTTAAAAAAGTACCATTTAACAGTTACTACATGAAGATCAACCTACCTCTAACTGAGTGAGCATATCAATGGTCAGATGTAAATCACATCCATTGGCAAAGTAAACTTCACCAAGGCTTTCTGATGCAAAACCAGGGAACAGAGAAGCTAAAAACTCCAAGGGGTTCAAACTAGCCTCATCAACAATCCCACCATCAGACAAAATATCATTTAAGAATCCATGTCTAGAGTTGTCAATGTAAGTAAGTGCCTCTGGACCGCCACTAACATGCTGGTTGGTATTCCCAATTTGCCTATCCCAAGGCTTTGCTAACGGGCGCAAAACGCTTGCCGAAGATGGTTCCACCGTGTAGGTTGAATTCGAAAACCTAAATTTATCATCAGCTATAGTATTTCCATTAAGGTGCTGCTGCTCATTTAATATGAATCTACTTCCCTTAGAAGAAGGAAAACTTGAAGAGTCATCACCATCATCGTGTATAGATAAGCCCGCAAAAGAGAGATTGTTAAGATCTTGGGACTCATCTCCCATGACCTTGAAGTCAGGGGTGATATCATCAGGGAGCTGACAGCGCCAGTACTGGTGGGCCTCATCATCAGAATTATTTGAAACAGACGATTCTGATCGATCTAAAACTGCTTTCACAAGGGGTTCAGGAGTAGTGAGCCTAGCTGTTGCATCTACTGATCCAGTAGTTCCCGATGGAGATGATCTGAGGGAAAAGGGAACAAACTCTGCTGCATTTGGATTCAAAGTGGTTGCCTTGTCTGGGGAGTTAAGTTTTGTGTCTGTTTGGGATCCTGTCTTGAATAAGCTCATCATTAACTAGAATATGGACAAAGTTTACTAAAACATAAATGGTCTTTAAAAAACAATAGACGACAAATTCCAGTCGGCTTCAACCAAATCCTGCAAAATATTTTAATTTGATCATACAAGTTTATCAACCAGACTGCCAATAAAATTTCAATACAACAATAAAAAATCTACACGTTCCATAACTGAGTACTCGACAAATGAATTCAACAATATTATCACTGGTGACATCATATTAACAACGGAACAATGGGAATTACACAAGTTTCATACATTATGCTCTAGACAAACCAGTTCAAAATCCCAGAATAAACAGCTCAAACTCTAATTATAGTTTAAAATTCATCTATGGATTGCCAAACTCAAGCAACCGGGCATATCTAAGAATTATTAACGGTGTGATTACTCCTGCAAGCAGCTATAGCAGCCAATTTTCAGAACTGAAACTTGGAAGTGATTCCCATAAGTTAAATTGAACACTAACTAGTAACTGTGCATGAGTTACAGATTCAAACTTCTAGCAAAGCTTATGAATACCAAAATTGCATTGGAGAACACGGACCAATTTAAGAACTAGTAAGAAACTGCAGGATAAAGCTCAAACCCTAAATTTTCCTGATGCAAATAATTGAAAACGTTCAAAGCAATTTATAAGAGGAATTAAACAATTGAAAGAATTAGAGTAGCTACATAAAAAGCCTATTAAAACCCAACAAAACATCAAAAATTCAAACCAAAATTTCACACACAAAACAAAAGTGCAAGATATTAAAGACAGCAAAAAGATTAAAAAAGAAGAAGTAACAAGTCAAAGCATGAGCACAACAATAACACAACATTCCATTATCAAAGTCAAAATCTTGAAGAGATCTTAAGCAAATTGAGGCCTCAGAGAATCAAAAGAACATACACAAAACAGAACCCAGAAAGTTAAATTAATAAAATAAGATAAAAGCAGTCAATTTCGTGAACAAGAGAAGAATTAGTGATATGGGTAATTAAAAGATCTGAAATTTATGGAAGAGAGTGTAAGAAAAATGATACCTTTACGAATAAAATCAATGGGTTCCATGGATGAAGGTTACATGAGATCAGATGATAAGAGATAAGTGAAGCAACTTTGTATTTTTTATTTTTTTAATTATGACAATTTGAAGTTGGAACTCTCCTTAGTATTGTTCTCAGTTTTTTTCTTCCTCCTTCCTTTCTCTCTTTCTTTTATATTTTTTCTCTTTTTTCTATTATTTTTTTGAGAAATAAATGTATGCACATAGTATGAGCAGTATCCGACTCTACCTGCTCACCCGATATGACTCGATCATGATTGATTCTAAATAGAGTTGGATCTCATTAGGCTTAGAGTTAGGTTCGGGTTCAAAAATTAGACTCGATAATATTTAGAGTTGAGTAGGACCAACATGACCCGACTCGATCCGTCTCATGGTCACTCACTCATCATATTTGTATGCATCTTTTTAAATGTGTACAGAAAATGACATATTTTTGTCGAAAATATCATTGTTTCTCTAATCTTTTGTCATATATATATATTATTCAAATTACATACTCATAATAATAAATAATATTGAGAAAACTTTATCTAAAATGAATATGCGTTATATTTAATTAGGTCTAGTTCGAATTTAAAGGTTGTCCTGATCAATATTTAGGGTCAGGATAACTTCAGATCTAGATATGAGTTCAAAAAATAACTCAACTAACATTTAGGACCACGTAAAGATAAGTCTAAACTCGATTCATGCTCACCCTTATATGTATGTATGTGTTTTATACATTGTTAATGTATTATCTATCATTCATTACTCATAAAAAGTAATCTAAATAAATTGTGCATGACATATTAAATGTGTATAAATGTTTATTCAAATAATCCAATTATATTCTATTTTTTATATTATTAAAAGCTTGTTAACTAAATAATACAAGCATCACCATCACCATGAAAATACTAAAAACACCCAACCTTGGGCCACTTGATTTGACCCCTTTCTATCTCTATTATCAGTATCTGACTTTCACTCTCTAACTCATACTAGTGCCTATAAGTAATTAATATGTATAGTGAAATTAACTTTCGTTATTATAAATGTTTTGGGTAAGAAATTCTAAAAATCTAAACTAGTAATTAAATCTTGTAAATTTAAATCAAAATAATATAGGTTATAACTTATAAGTCATAGAAAATTCAAAAGAGATTAATTTAACTTACATTTAATATTTTTAGAAATTATTTTGAGTTTTTCAAGTTTTTAGGAAATAAATTAGTTTATACAAAAACTTTGGAAGAATAATATCCTTATTGACATATTGGGGAAAGAATTGACCTAAACTTCTTTTCATTTCATTTTTATTTTTAATATTAATCCAAGGCTATCCTCACAAAAAGAGATTATAGGGACTAAAGTTGGCATAGAAAATAAATTTAAACCCAAAAAATAAAATGAATATAATATTTATATACTACAAATGTAAAAATTTATACACAGTTTATATATTATTTATCATTTATTTATATTAGTTACAGTTATTTAACATAATATAAGTAAACTATGATGTGAACTTTACCTTAATTACATCATCCTTAACTAGTAGTCTTATTATTAAGACTAGAACTTTTAAAGAAAATAGATTTATCAAAAAAGATTCATTCAATAAATAAAAACAATAGTAATTTACATATGCTAGAGTACCATCAAGTAAAGAAAAATAATATATAGTAAAAGTTACTCAAAGTTAAATATTTGGATTCTCAATAATTGGAACACATTTTTTCCATTTACAATATAAAAACATAGAACAACATGAATCATTTCATATCTATCTCTGGTTGCACTCATCACTGCAAGACTAAGATAGAGAGAGAGTGTGAGTGAGTCTGTGATGCCATTATTTGAGGAGCTTTTCAGTGCCCACTGCAAGTTTCAAGTTCAAGAGATTCAGTGGGAGAAGGAACGATAAATCTCTCTTTCTATCTTCTCTTATTGCTCATACAAAAACTACTAGTAAGTATTACAAACAAATCTTCATTTGTGATTATAAACTTTGTAATAATTTAACAATTATGTATAGTCTTATACACTATTCATGTCAGTGCTAATAATGTAAAAAAGGTGATACATTATTTCTGACTATTTTCTCTAACCAATAAGATTTGATATATTTGGATTAATAGATCATTTATCTTATTAGTTAGTTTTATTTATCTTTAGTTATTATTTGGATATTTATAACAACTTTTGCTTATATAATAAATTACTTGAACTAACTTTTGATCTATCTTTGTCATCGTAAACTTCTTTCCTTTACTATTCTCTTTCACGACATTGAGGTAATTGTGTTTTGTTATTCACATCCTTAGATTGAGTCCAAGACAAAGGAAGAAACATATATATGGACGTATCGGTATCAAAAGAAACAAAATTGTCATTCATTAATGAAACTACGACGATGACAACAACGACGATGGTAGAGGTAGAGGTAGAGGCGATATCTTTAGTGAAGTGTTGTTGTTGCGAGTTGATGGAGGAATGCACACAAGGATACATTGCTAGTGTGCAAGAGAGGTATGAGGGTCATTGGATTTGTGGGTTATGTGATGAGGCAGTGAAAGAAGAAAGATTGAAATCACAAAAAGACATGATGATGATGATGATTACAACAAATGAAGCATTAAAGAGGCACATGAAATTTTGTCAAAACTTTAGGTCTTCTAGTCCTCCAAATAACACTAGTGAGGAGTTCATATTGGTCATGAAGCATACCCTTTTTCGCACTTTGGATTCCCCTAGGAAGGACCATGGTTTCAATTGTAGGTCACTTGGTAGGTCTCAAAGTTGTTTTTCAACAATGCAAGGAACTACAACAAAGACAAAAACACACTTGGAGTGATTGTTGGGATAATAAGTTTAAGAGTGCACATTTTATTAGATAGTGAGGTAATTAAGAAATAAATTTCAAGGAGTGGATGAATAAATTGGTTTCTTAAATTATTTTATGTTATTCTTTAGAAAATAGGAAATTTCATTTATCTCCAAAGGTAAAAATTGAGAAATTATTCCATGATCAATTAGGATCATCGACATATTCAAATTATTGAAGGGTTGATGATTCATTGATGAATTAAATTATAGTACTTTGTTCAAAATTAAAGATTATAATATATCTAGACCATATGATAATTTTCATAAAAAAACCAATGTAAAGGGAAAATGATTTAACTTTCATGAACTATAATAAAGTTTTTCTTCTATATATTATAAACCAATGTAAAGACTTTCATCCTTTAGTTAAGGAACAATTTTGCTATTAATTCTAATTACAAGTGTTGGTTGAGTTGGTTCACTACATTGATTGTTTAGTTGTGTTTAATAATTTGATGGGTCGTTGGAAAAGATTGTGGTTTAGGTTAAGTTGGTTATATTATTTGACATTTGTGATTGAGGAAATGATTATGGCAGGATAGTCAAAATGTCATTCAAATTGTCCTTCCTTCATGATTGGGTCAAATTCAACTTAACAAATAACCCATTTGATTAACACATTTTTTCACTTAACAATGGATTGACAAATTTCACTATAAATGTCTAACTTAGGCATGAAAAAAATGAGAAAGACTTCTTCAAAGTGTAGTTTGTATTCTCAAGTCTAATGTGCATTAATTTAAATAAAATTTTGATTTGAATATGATAATCTCAATTATTTATCATATTTGATGTTGTTCATCAAATAAAATGTATATGAATCATCCAAGAAAAACATAGCTTTTTGATTGGTACAAAATATGTGGTTTTGTAGCCAAGCATATCAACTTATGTTTGATATTGTCTGGTTGCAAACTATGATCACTCGCTTACACATTTGTCTTTTATCATAACAAATCACTCCCACCATGATTTAAGATTGATTCACAAAGGTGTAGCTTTATACAACTTACAATGATTCTTCATGTGATATTGATAGGATGCTTATTGATTACAACTTAAAAATAATACAAATAAATGATTCATAATATATTAAAATAATACAAATAAATGATTGAAAATATATTGATTATATAAATCTTTATATTATTAGTAGATAAATATTATATTCATATACTTAATCCATTATAAATTTTCTCATGCATCTTTAAAAGTTATCTACCTCTTTATAAAGCCTATGTATCATGTATCAACTTGTCACATATTGTCGGGTAATTATGACTTATTCTTGTTTATGGGGAATTTTTTGATTTGAGATTGACTACAAATATTTTCTTACAATAAATATACAATCTTAAAATTACGAGTCACAAAATTTCCACCTTAAATATTAAATATAATTGATTTAGATACTAAAAAAAATACCATAGTTTATGATGCTAAATTAGCCATGACCTAGACCTAGTCTACAAATAAATAAGTAAATACTTAGTTGAAAACCTAGGGCTTTATTTTTTTTATGATTCTTGTTTATAAATCAATTTGGTATAATGTCCATTTCTACTTGGTTGTTTCCTCACAAAAAAGTTAGGTGCTATCCAAAAAAACAAGACCTCTAACTCTTGAGCCACCCAATTGGTATTTATGACCAAGCATCCAAGAAGGGAAGGAAAGTATCTAAGTGAGGGGTCCATAAATATTTGTTAAGGTATAGCACATGGAAAAATTGTGTTGTATTAAGAGACATGAGATGCCAAGATTGGGTCATTTTATGCAATGAGTTATCATAAACAACACGTACTTTATATATGGCCCCCCACAACTACAAGTTGGAAAGTACCTAGACCCACATGACAAGGATAACAAACCAAGACATATTATCACAACTTTGGTTCCAACATAAGGCTTGCAAATCCATTATGCCCACAATTAATTTAGTTTCATGTAATACACATTTCCATCGGTGCCAATCCACGAGTATCTTATTGGTATCACATAAGAAAATGATATATTTTTCTACTAAATCCTCCTACCTACAATAAAGTGACATATGTCACATGGTGATTATTTGTTCATTAATGGTTGGTTTACAAGTGACATGTGACACTTTCTTGTGGGTAGAAAGATTAGTTAAAAGATATAACATTAGTCATTCATATTTGATAATTTTGTTTGAGTTTTGAACATCAACGACATAGTTAAATTAGCTCTTTCACATACCAAAAACCGGTCATTACTTAAAATATAACGATTCTCTTCAAACACATAGTAATTAGTAGTTGATAAGCTAATCTTACTATACTTATAGTTTAATTTTCAGCGGCTATTGACTTTTTACACTGGTGATGGGTGTTCAGCTAGTTTTTCAAGCCAATTTATGTATGAAATAGACCATACAATAAGGTTTGATAGAGCTTGGGGAATGAGAGGAAATAAGATACATGTGTTATGTCACATGTTACACAACAAAAGATGTAGGGAATGAGGAACAAAATAGAACCATAAATTTCTTAACAAAAACACCTCCTCCTTCTTCTTCTTGAGATTTCCCAAACTAATTGTCATATTCATATAGTATATTTTATATTTATATGGAGAAGTTGTGTTAGAAATAATTAGGACTTGATAGTACATTTTTTTGTGTAACCCTTGCCCTTAAAAACTAACACCAGAATGGCAACACTATTGTTGTTGTTGATGCCCCAACCACTACATCATTGTTGTTGCGACAACTATTAAACCATTAAACCATCTGTGTCACTCACTACCACAACATCCCTATCACAATATTGTCCTTCACCTATGTTGTCATTTTTGTGGTTAACATTATCATTACTTCACCATAATAGCCACCCTTGTCATCATGTCCCCACCAATATTTCATCTATCACCACTGCTGCTACCAAGGACTGATATAAGGGAGACCATAGACTTAAACCTCTCCGTCTTATAATTGTTATATGAGAATAAAGTATCTCCTCGTACCAGGAGATAACTTATCTCCTTAAATTCATTCAGTGTTTGACACATGTCTTATTTTTCTGTGTTATGAGTAGTATCATTTGTATACTTCAATAGCTATGTCTTCATTATTGGGAAAATGATGTTAATACATCATTGATAAGGACTACAACCAAAACAATCAGTTGAAGTAAGGACTAAAATCTAAGGACTGAATTTCACCTACTTGACCTTTAACCCTAAATTCTAATTTCATCTACTTTTGAAGATTTTCCTTCTCAGTTTGAGATAAACCTGCTGCACCAACTTCAGAACAATAATATTCTTGCGTTCTCCAGGCACAATCTAAATCGTCTTCATTCGGCTTATGATATGTTATCGTAGGGAAGGGGAAAACTTAATAAAGAACACAATCCGGACATGTGGATTTTACACTGAAGTACTTTAATACCCAGCAAAGTTTGAAGCAGAAAAAAACTTAGCGATTTGAAACAATCTGAAAGTGCATCAACCCTATAAAACTAAGCAAACAATCTATTGCAGAAATTGGGAAGATATACAAGGGCATATAGTAATGCTCAAAAGTTAAGTCTTGTTAAAGATGAATCACAGGGAGAGATATTGAGCCTTTCCTGAATAAAAGGTGCACTTTCTGCAGTCACAAGCAATGAGTCTTCTATTTGAGTATAACAGCCTCTAACACAGATTCCACACAAACTGGTCTATCCTGACTCTTTTAGAAGGTTCCTCGTTGGTAAAAAAATTTGTTGTGAACGACAAGCACAAAAAATAGCCTGGAAATATTTCTAGCGCATATCATCTTTTCTCTACGCAATCAGCTTCTCAGTACAGAAGAATGAAAACAGTGAAAAACATGTTATGGAGGATCAACTATGTCCACACACTATCATTGATCTTCAGTTTTTGACAAGACCAGTTCACTTTCTTGTTGCAAGTTCTTGTACTTGAAATTGTTAGGGAACCATCTGTGAAGTCTCTCAGGCCAGAACCTGAACAAAGACAAAAACAAAAGTAGATTGGGATATTATTTTTTTAAATCGTATGTGCTTAAAGAGTGCAAACAAAGAAGCAACAATGACCAAATAAGTTAAAATTGAGCAAATGATCAATATCAGTTTTTGTAGATGGAAAAAAGGTACCACTTTGGGAAGTTCTGTACTGCCCCCAAATCAAGAGCTCATCAATAGACTAATAATTGTCAATTGATTTCCCCCTCAAAGAATAAGATGACAAGTAAGCTAATCAGAGTTTTTCTATCTGATGGTACACTGTAAATGTCAAAATCACAATTACTCTCCACTAACATGGAGATATCTTAGAGAAGTGAGGAGGTTGAGAGCATACAAAGCGTTAAAGTTTCATCTTGAAACCAATTGACAATCAGGGATGTAGCCCCAAAGGTATGTAATCCATTCCCGAGATAATAAGGCAAGTGATGTGGGACTTGCTTCCACCACAGAAACCTGTCGGAGTAGGCGACAAGTTATCTTTTACCCATGACGAAATGACATATTTTTGGCCGATAACAACTAGAGAGAAGTTGGGGTCCAATAGATATTTAAATAATTCCCGAAATAATGAGATAGACAATGTAAGACTTACTTTAAAATATGCCTTTTCGTATTGGTTCAAAGGTAACCCATCATCTGACTTGAAGGGCTTCCGTGGAGGGGGCATGTTTGAAAGCATGTCTTACATCGCATGTCTTATTGCCCCGAGAATGGTTTAAATACCTACTAGTTTACTCCACTAATTGTCAATTGGTTTTGAGATGAAACCTTAACAGAGAGAATAGGATTGGCTGAAGTGTTAAAATACAATTCTTGCTCACTCTTGCCAAGATAGTAACAAGGCACGTACACACAAAGGCTGTTAGTAAGGGTAGTAGAATTAGATTGACTACAAGAGTGCACAAGTGAAAATGCAGAATAGGTAAGGATTTACAATTAGGCTGGCCTTGAAAAAGTGAAGGAACAAAGAAGTGGTCATAGAAATTTACTTGGAATCTCTCAAGAAATATAGAATATAGTCAGTACTTACTTGTCCAGTCTTTCACAAATTGCCCGACGGACAGAAGAGTTGAGGCCATATGCAATTGAGTTAAACAGCCCCTACAATGAATATTCAAAATGAAGTGAAGCTTAGCAATATTTCATTATAGGACTTCTTATGATTTTGCACTTCACTCTTCACATGACATCAAATCTGTACTAAGGGATGCCAATTACATTAACTGGAAAAGCATAGAACATTCAGTGAAATGAAAAGTGATAACTGCAGTGCTACCATGTGATTCCCTTGTGTAATTTATAAAGATTTTTTACAAGCCAGAGAACAAGAGAAGTTTCCACTGAGGTGGAGCTGACAATGAAAAAAGTTCATGAATTGCCATATCCTCCTCTAAAACAGTTGTGAATTTGGCATCATCTACCTCTACTTAAATTGTAACAATTAATCTCATAATTTTCATGTTACCCTGAAGAAAAATCATTAACCAATTACAACATGATGTTTAAAGTGGAGGTCGTTAAATTAGGAAGTAATTTGACTTGATTATAAGGGTAAAGTAGTCAATTAATAAAATCAAATCCTGTCAAGTTTGATGGGATTTATAAATCAAAATGAATGAAACCCATGGGATTTTGGAAATCAAATCATTTCCTATTTTTTAACATTCCAAACAGAAGATTTGATTTACAAATCTGATCCTTTCACATTGTTTTTACATTTGAAACACACTCATTAGGAGGGGAGATGTTTTAGATAAAGTAAAATCTCATAACTGAGTGCTATGAGAAGGGTATATCTGACAAAAGATTATAATTGACTGTTTATCAATGATTGACAACCATGTTAAGTTTCTCGATAAGTTATAGAACATTCAGTAAATTGAAAATTAAGCGCAAAAAAGCACAGTTACTGGTTGATACCATAAGAGCAGCTGTTCCAACATCAAGAAATGAGAGCCAAAAGATCTTATGACTTGGTTCAAAAAAATCATGAATACGGTTAATAGTACCACAAGCATATGATCCTATTAAAATCAGTGGATAGTATCCCCAGCGATTTAAAGCCTGCAATGTAAAACATAAAATACATAAGTATCACTTCATTGAAAGGTAGATGTGATTGTTAATAAGGGTGTCATCTGAAGCAACTGGTTATTGGTTAATTTGGTTCAAGCATGGAAATAAATTTAATCATGAAAAATACAAAAATGCACTTCAGAAAAAAAGCTAAGGGGTGAGATCTCTAAGCCATATTAGAAATCACAGTAGAGTGTTAATTTTAATTCTCATCAATGGAAAAAGTGAGAAATACATTATAATGGAAATCCTAATCTGTGTCAGTGGTTATTATATTTCCAATCTTGGAAACATTATAGAATACCCTCATGTTATCTCCTGCATCTGAGACATAAGCCCGGCCTGATATCCCAACTGCCATCTGAAATTTGCCAAGAAACAACAAATAAAGTCTCAAAAGGAAGAAACAAGGAATTTGTTGTCTGTTTGAAAAAGAACCAGCAAAGTTGGACACATACACGGGTTGCATTGTTCAGCATGCGTATTACTTGCAAGTATGTAAACCCATTATATAGAATTGCACCCCAGAGTGGCATGTAAAATGTTACAAAATGAACCGCCTGGATCAAAAAAGGAACTTATCTTTTAGAGAACATGACAGAAAAAAGGAAAATTAGTACACCATTTTAACAAAAGGAGAAAAAACTGTCATGCCTTAAATAAAAATAGATTTCCTCTTTCCACACATTTCAAGTGTCCCTTTTTAGCAAATTGAAAACACATTGAATATCACATTGTGAAATGAATGAAACAGGAAAAAATACAGAAATTCTGGGGAATTATAAATTACAAAAAAAAAACAACTACTTGCCTTCCCCGTGAGACCTGTTTGAGACCAACACCATGTACCAAAATGTCTATGGTCGTTACCAAAAGAGCGCATAACTGTCATAACCAGGGAAGTACCTACCAATGGTAAAAACTACATCAAATGAGCTCTCGACAATCAAAGTTGCTAATAGGATGGTTGAAATTAAGAACAAGTTTTAAGTCCACCAATCCATATAACTGGAGCTATTCCCTCAATATGATATCGCTCTAAAAACTCATTTACAAAGGGGTTGTAAAGTTACAGGAGGTGAAGATTATTTCAAGGTAACCTACTTCTCAAACGTAAGGTTGCTTAGTAACCATGAGGTCATGGGTTCAAATACTGGAAACAGTCTATCCATTTTTTTAACATACTTCTCAAACGTAGGATATAAAACTTATTCAGCCATAAATACATACCCCAAACATACAAGTGAAACATGCCCTCCAGATCCTCAACATCTGTTTTATGTTTTACAACCGTACGATGGAGGGTAAAAGCAATTGTTGTAGTCCATAAGAAAGACGCGACGCAAAAGAAATGTGTGCTATAGCCCTGAGCATAACAAAAGAAACCATTGGATGGGTCCCTGTATCAAAATGAGACATCTATCAATCACATGGTGAACAACCTTAGTTGATACACACACATTTGCAGAAGATTGCACTTGATTAATCAGGTATACCCTACTATGCTGAAGAAACTGCAAAACATGTCCTGCAATCAGACAAAATGTCATGAAATAAACATTATACTTATGCCTCACAAGAACAAAACAATGCAAAAATTGACCATTCAACACATTGGAACAGACATATATGGTTACTTAAAGGACGAATTTCACATCATACCAAATTATTCTGAAGGTGTTTCTGAACTTTCTCCCTTAACTTTTTTATTCTCTCACTTTGATCCCTAACTTCACTTCTATTTGTATCATTATTCCTAAATTTAGTTATTGTTCTTAGATCATTAAAATCGAATATATTTTTCATGCTTAATCTTGGTTAATATGTGGTACAAGTAGATAGAAAAAACTTCTAACAACGCTGAGTAAGCTAACATTAGAACTAAACAACGGCGCATAGCAGTTCAGAAAATGCAGTAATGATATATATATA
>NC_032014.1:30929406-30994559 GCF_001865875.1 Lupinus angustifolius
AGAGAGAGAGAGAGAGAGATTATAGATCTGATAAGGAAAAGAATGCGTACGGAGAGAGCGAGGTAGAAAACGAGTTTGAAGGAGAATTTGCGAAGCTCCTTGAAAAGCAGGTAGCACATTACTATGAAACTTGAACCTGCTAATGATAGGCTCGATGCTCCGGCGCTCACCGCCATCAGAATGTGGCGATCGTGTGCCGTTAAAGTGGCGGCCACTGCGGCGGAGGTCGCCGCCATTGGAAAGGAAGAGTTGGTGATCGGCGATGAGGGTGGTGATGCGAAATTAGAATAAGGTTATGAATTCCGAATTCCCAATTCTGATTAGTTTCAGTTATGCTCATATTTTTTCAGCTTATTAGTTTAGTCCTTCAAAAAAAATTTAAGATGATCCAAAAATTTTAAATATGGATTAAATTAATCATGCTTAGCATATTTTACAACATTTGATAAAGACTAATTTAACCCAACAAAATTAATTTGACTAACATTTAACATTTTTGTGAACCATTTTAAGTTTTTCTTTTTTAAATAACTAAATTGATAATATAAAAAAAAATATAAAGAATTAAAATAAATATTTACTCTAGTTAAAAATAGAAGCCTTTTTGGTCATCAAATATTGATAGCAGTAAACATTTGTCCTAAAAGTTAAATTTCTACTTTTTATATTAAGTATTATTTTAGGTTGAAATGTATTTTATGACTTGAGCTAATTGTTTTTTTTTTGTCATTCTTTTATTTTTTTTATTTGATTTTGTCCCCTTGGATTTATTTTCGTTTGTGTCATTGATCTATACATTAGTTTTTACCTAGTGGCTAGTAGTACTAAACTACTGATAGATACTTCTTTAAATTGATTAAAAAAACACGTTTTGATTGGAAATAATGTCATGTGATTAAAAAAATATCATTTTAATCATACTAAAAGAATATTTTAAAGTTGACATTAATTATATAAAATTATAAACATAATTAAAATTAAACAAAAGCAAATATCTCAAAGAAAAAGCAACATTTTCCATACATATTAAGTTACATATTCATCATAAAAAAATCAAAAACTTCAAAAATATATATTAAACAGATTATTGCTTTACCAAATTCTCTTTAACAGATTCATTATTGAAAGTCTTAACAGGAGGCAAGTCTTTCAATTATCTTTTTATCTTCTTTATATACAAGTTTTCAATTGACTCAAGGAGAATTAGAGAGCCCGTTATCCAACCGAAAATCCAGTCACGAAAACTGATGAAAATTGTTTATAGCTTTACCAGATTCTCACTAGGCCATCGCTGTTATTTTATTTGTAATCACCCACCAATCTTCTATGAGTACATGGTTCACTTGGCTACACATTTTGTCAACTTTTAAACTAATTTTATAATAAATCGATCCGTGGTACACAGTATGGTAAATACATGGTACAAAGGTACAAAGTACGGTAAATACGTGGTACACAATACGGTAAATACATCTATTTAAGTTAAATCCTCAAATATATGCCAGTTCCTCTACAACACAAATTTGGAAACTGATAATATAATACAAAATCACATTAGAATGCATACACCAAAACTACAGGACCAGAAGATAAGCAAAATTCATAGTTACACACAGCAATACAGTTATCATGATCATACACATAAAAGTTAGAAGCTTTTCTATTAAAACCATGCTATCTAGTTAACTCTTCATACTTGTTGGCCTTGGATTAGCATAAGATAATTGCTTGGTAACATCTCTCATTGTTGGTCTATTGCGCGGATCATTTTCGGTACATCGCAAAGCCACCATAAGAACTTTGGTAGCTTGTTCCATTATATGAGTATCTAGAAATTCATGTGCAAGACTTGAATCAACAATTTGATGAATTTCTGCTCTTGTTTCCTCCCACATAGATTTAACCCAAACCACTATACTAGTACCCTCCTCCGTAAATGACTGACTCGCCGCCTTCTTTCTTGTTATCAGCTCAAGCAAAACTACCCCGTAACTGTATACGTCCGATTCCCTACTATTCGCTGTTGTATAAGCATTCTCTGTCACAAGTGACAACTCAATGTAAACAAGATAACCCACATGAGAGTTTTTGTAAAGGAGAGAAATAGCGAATCAACAATAAAATGTACGAAGTTGGTTAGTTAGTTAGTTACCTGGTGCAATATAGCCGATTGTACCGGGAACAATCATGGACGGATTTGAAGAAGTAGCAGAGTGATCCAAAAGTTTGGCAATACCAAAGTCAGCAATATGAGGCTCCATATCAGAGTCCAGAAGTATATTGTTCGGCTTGATGTCTCGGTGCACTATGGAAGGATCACAATCATAATGGAGATAAGCCAATCCATGAGCAATTCCAACAGCTATCTTATATCTCACATTCCACTCTAAGGATAGTGGTGGATTCTTTTCATGCAAAATATCATGAAGGCTACCATTTGGCATGTAGCTATATAAAATTAGACCATAATCTTTCTTAAACCAGAAATCTTCCAATTTCACCAGATTTCGATGCCTAATTTTTCCGAGGGTTTGAATTTCTCTAACCATGCTCAGATTCTTACCTTTGCTCGCTGCGAATCCTAGCTTCTTTACTGCATAAACTTTGTCCGGGCGTATTGCGGCTTTATAAACCACTCCATGGGCTCCTCTTCCGATAACATAACGATCATTTAGGTTCACTGTAGCCTCCATGACTTTGTTAAAAAGGGATGAAGTACCTTCTCTGGCAGAGATATTCACTTCCTGCTTTGATTTTCTTCCGAAAACAAACTTATAAACTAATACCAGCAAAACCAAAACAACAAATATTGAGCTTCCAAGCACTATCATTGCAATTTCAAATTTACCGAGGCCTTTATGATTCGCTGATTTTTTATCGCATTGTTTGAGATAGCTGCTTTCGTTGCAAACTGAGCCATCCGACGGTGAACAATTGATACATAAGCCAGGATTGCCGATAAATGATGTCATGGAAGAATTAAGCAACTTCATCAGCATCTTTGGTACAGGACCATGAAAGGAATTGTATGAAATATTGATTTCGACTAATGAATGGAGATCATCAAGAGCTTCTATGCTACCTGTCAAATTGTTCTGAGATAGATCCAGCATTAGCAAACTCTTCAGGTTTCGAATCTCTACAGGAATGTCACCTATCAGCCCATTAGAACTTAGATTCAACCCGTAAATCAAATTCTGCAATGCTCCAATGGATCTAGGAATTCTTCCTCCAAGCATATTTCCACCAAGTTGTAGTTCATAAAGCCTTTCAAATTCTGACAAGAAAACCGGGATGCCCCCGCTAAATCGATTCTCTTTTAATACCAATGAGCTTAGCCCTGTCCAGCTCCGCAAACTTGATGGCAAAGAGCCGTTTAAGAAATTGAATCCCGCATCAAACTTGTCCATTTTTGTGCAGTTTGATAAATGAGAAGGCAAAGGACCTTCTAAGTTGTTGTGAGAAAGATTAAAAGTCCGAAGATTCGCAAGATTTCCTAGCTCCTGGGGTATAAGCCCCGAAAATCTGTTCCTGGACAAAACTAATTCATTCAGAACTGTGCAATTCCCTAAACTTGATGGGATTGTAGCATTGAGTTTGTTGTTGCTGATATCCATATAATTCAGATTCATATTCCTTTCAAAATCCGGAAGCGGCCCGGTAAAACTGTTTTGTTTAAGAATGAGCCTTGTAAGAGTTGTACACCTTCCAACATCATGAGGTATCCTACCTTGAAATTGATTGATGCCCATAATCAAAATGCTTAGTTTCTTCCCAAAACAAAGATTTGGTGGAAGTTCACCACTGAAGTTATTATTTGTGAAATCCAACTCTACTAAACTGCTATTAATTCCTAAGCTTTGAGGTATGATTCCTGAGAATTGGTTATTAAACAATGTGATATTTTGCAGTTTCTTGAGTTGTGTCATCTCCAAAGGTAATTCTCCATAAAGACTATTGTTATACACAAGTAGATGCTTAAGTCCTTGAATCTTCCATATCCCAAGTGGAATTTCACCACTCAACTTATTGGAAAACAATTCAAGGTCTTGTAGCTCACTCAACTTCCCTAGTTCACTAGGAATCTCTCCTTCGAGCCGATTCGAGTATAAATGTAACTCTGTCAAAGCCTTACAGTTTCCAATCTCAGGAGGTATTCTCCCAGATAAATGGTTCTCAGGAAGCCTTAGAATTGTAAGCTTGGTGAGTAGACCAAAGGAAGATGGAATAGTTCCATCTAAGTTACAAGCAACAGAAGCAAATTGTGATAAAGCACTACAATTTCCTAAGCCTGAAGGAATGCCTCCACTAAACACATTGAAAG
Organism: Lupinus angustifolius; assembly: GCF_001865875.1. Taxonomy (NCBI): domain Eukaryota; kingdom Viridiplantae; phylum Streptophyta; class Magnoliopsida; order Fabales; family Fabaceae; genus Lupinus; species Lupinus angustifolius. The sequence continues at coordinate 30,933,731 of NC_032014.1, forward strand.
ATAGATCCAAAAACTGTAGATTTTGACTACAAGTGTTAGAAGAACCCAATGGAATTGTACCCTTAAGACTATTGTGGCTGACATCAAAAGACACAAGATCATTGAGATTGTTAAGTGTATCAGGAAGAACACCCTGAAGCTGATTATCATTCAAGTACAAATCTTGTAACTTAGTGCAGTTTACAATAGATGATGGAATTGCACCATGCAAGTTATTACCTTGAAGAAACAATTGCAATAGCTGAGTCATGTTGCCAATATTTGTAGGAATATAACCACTCAAACTGTTATAAGAGAGATCAAAAAACTGTAACTTTGGGATTTGAGTGAAAGAAAGTGGAATTTCACCACTCAAATAGTTAGAAGAAAGGCTTAGATAGTTCAGTTTAGAAAGGTTTTTGAAGGATTCAGGTATTTGGCCTGAAAAGTTGTTTGAAGTAAGGTCTATAGATTGTAGAAAAGTACAAGATGAAAGTTCAGGTCCTAATTGACCAGGAATGTTATAACCAGAGAGGTTAAGAGAAACAACATGGTGAAGATGGTTACAGTGAATTCCAACCCAAGAAGAACATGGTGTAGAATGAGAAGAAGACCAAGTTGAGTTAATGGAAGGTGGTATAAATGTCCAGTGACTCATGAATGATAAGAGTGCAACCCCATCTGAGTTTAGTGCTGAAACAAGAGCATGCAACAATAAAAGAAACACTTTCAACAAGACAAAAATTCTCATTGATGTTGGGTATTATTGTTTGAGAGAGAGAGATTGTTAGAATGCAAAGATGAAGAAGATGAACATTGAAGTGTGAAAGGTGGTGTTTTCTGAGCACAAAGTGAAAGAGTCAAAGAAAGAAAAAGAGTTGAATGTGTTGAGAAAATGAAGAGGACAAATATAAAGACGGTGAGAATGCATTAATGTGCGGGAGAGATAGCATTGTCAGACCCATTTGTAATAAATAAATGCTGTTCCTACTATCCTATATCCAACTTCCCGAGATTTGTTGTCCCATATTTTGTTCGTAAATATTTTTTCACATTAATAATAGAGTAAAAACTATTTTAATATAAAATATTTTTATTGATATAAGATATTATTATAGTAATATATTAAGATTAATAAATACTGTTACATTCCAGTAACCATCTACCCTTCTGCACAGCCATTATGTATGTGGTGTGACTTGAATCACATAAGTTACAAATTATTTGATTTATCGTATGAGGAAATTGTCCACTTTTAATTATAAAAATCACACAGTAGTTTTCTATGAAATAACTTTATTTTTGCATGGACTTCTTTATGAATTTAATCATTAATGTTTGTTTTAAGAGTTACAACATATCTTCTCCTACTTACAACAAAATGATATACATAATTATAAATCAATAATTAACATATAAATATCACAACATTATAATATATGTTACTTTCTACAAAGATAAGTAAGAGGATATATTATTTTGGATATTCTAAACATGCAATGGTCTTTAACATATGAGAGAGAGAAAAGTGTTTGAGATTTTCACATTTACTAGGACTTGGAGATGGGGAAATGTATAAATAATTGGAAAAGAGCATGTAGATTAGGAATAAGATGCTGCTTTATTGGCGTAAAATTTTATTAGATCCTCAGAATGATCAAAACGTTAATAATTCAATTTTTGGAAGAATAACATTTTTTGGAAGGGGCAATTACAAACTCAAAATGATTAGTTTTTTATCCAAATGGGTAAAAAATATCATTAATAAAACAAAAAAGTATGGAGTTTCATTTCTCTAATCTATCTACCTAGTCGGCTAGTACTAGCTTTATTTAATCCATACTTTTGAAGGTGGACATATATTTTTATTTGCACGCGTCAACATTCCTAAAGTGTTATATTTTTTAATTAGTTAGATTTGCTTAATTAATTTTAAAACATTTGAAAGAAGGTAAGATTAGGTGAAAAGCAATACATTTGGTATGAAGCTGATTTCCAAACCTACTACCACACTTAACTAATTGTTTTTTAAGTGGAAAAGTTGGATACCATTTTATTGGTTGAGTAATGTACCTTAGCTTATAAAACTATTCATTTATTATTTAAAATTGTCAATGGTAATATTAGCATTTTCTTTCTTTTTCCATCCTCATTCTAATATTATAATTATCAATACACCATTATCATCATTTTCACCTATTCTCATTTATGTGGCCAATGCTTCAACCACTATCATTATTTATCCTTCATCATTTTTGCCAATATCATCACCATAATCCTTAATTATGATCACAATTATCTAGTCTATATGATTATGTTAAAAAATGTAAAATAGTATATATAAATCGAAATTATGGAACAAAATTGTAATATCATGCAAGTGGTGAGTGAATATTAAATTATTTATCTTATTTCTTCTATTTGTGATTTTTTTTTGTGAACTTTTTATGTTCATTTAAACTTGGAAGATGATTAGTGCATGCTCCTAAGGTTTTTAGAGTTTTAAATTCTCCATCTTCATTAATTAAGTCAAGTATAAAAAATATATATATAATCAAACTCTTATTTGTTAAGCATCACAGTAATCAAAGTAAATTTTAATCTTAAGTGAATTAGAATGGAGAGAAAATAATGAGATAAATTGAAGAGAAAGAGACATAAACTAAAATTGTATTTGCAAATTAAAACTCAAACTCAAATCATAAATTGCATTTTTGTTATTTGTGTATAGTTTTTATATTGAAATCACATTGTCCCTAGACATAAACTCAGTTGAGCTGATATCAACAGTTGCAGCAGTAGTGACCAAAAATGCACACACCATGATGCATGGACCCCCTTTATTTTCTTACATATATAGTTTTTGTCCCTAGATATATAGTTTTTTCTCATACATACATACATATACATATATATATACATATATATATATATATATATATATATATATATATATATGGAGATTTGGGTGGAGAAGCTTTGACATGATCTTCAAGGTTTGTCACGTGTCTACCCGAGGCTACACTCATTTTCCTAACTATTGAATTGAAGTGTAATATTCTCATTTTATTTATTTGTACATTTTTTATTCTAACTTCAAGACTATGAGTTTATTAACCTGGGTTCTAAGGATTAAAAATGAAACACCTAAAAAATAAACAATTGAGACAAACAAATCTATATAGAAAAGTTAAGTATATTTTATACAAGTTAATTACGTTATTTCTCAATAAGAAATTATACCTTTTAATTACTACTAGGCATGAGGCATGATTTTCTAAAAAAATGACACTTATTAAAGAAATTACATCCCGAAAGAGATTAGTTTATTATTAACGAAGATAATGGTACAATAAAAAGTAATATATGCCTTATATTAGTAATTAGTGAAACACGTGACACATTAACAATGTCACTTAACTTAACTGACGACAAAAATAGAAACCAACATGTTTTGTTTTTGGTGTTGTTAATGATGCTTTTGTTCCTTTTTTCCCATCCATGGGTTTCAGGTGCCAAAAGTGAGAGAGAAAATAGTGTGTGAAAGGAAGGAACCACACACTTTTAACAAAATTAGGTACTAACCCTTTTTTATTTCTTTCCCCTTTTACCTTCTTTATTCATTGATTTTGCAGTAATAGTAATTACTAGAGGGTTAGCCAGAAGAGGCTGTGATGTGTTGCCTCAGATCCAGTCAATTGTTGAAAAAAGGTGTCATCTTTTTAGGTTTTCCTTGTGATTCTTGAGACTATGCTTTTTCTATGGTTCTTTCTCATGACCCTTTTTCTTCTTTCTAGTGTTTAGAGATAAGGGGTGTTGTTTTTTCAAGTGAACTATGTTTTTGTGCAGATAAAGTTTGTTGTTGTTTTTTGTGTGTTTCAGGGTGTTTACATACACAATTGGTAATGCTTGAAAGGGGTGTTACTGTTAGCATAGCTATTTATGGTTAAAAATTCCACTGATGGAAGTTTGGATCCGTTTTTGTTGACCAGATCTGATTATTCAGTTTCACTTTCACCACCTTTTAGCTAAGTTTATACTTGTATTCTTTGAATTTGTTTCCTTAGGAATGGATGAAGGTACCCTTTATATTTCAAGTTCATTTTCAATAAAAAAGCAGGTACACTATTAGTTGAAGTATGAAAGATTTTGTGATACCAGAGGGGTGGGAGGGTAATAACTTTTTTTACTATCTAGATAGGGGTTTCAATGGAGGAGGTTTCGTTTGCGGTTGCGGTGGCATTAAGAGTAGGTAATTTAGTCTGTGATAATAATCGAACTGTAGCTACTACCCACATGGATGTATCAAGGTTTAAGCTCATGGAAGATGCTGGGTTGTTAACTGATTCTGTAACTAAGGTAGAGACGGTAGCAAGTTCTGATGATCGTCATAAGCAAGTTGGTATTGTAGAAGTCGTGTCACCAAAACAGGATAGGGAAGGAGATATTCCTTTGTCGGACACAATGTCTCAAAATAAAAGCAGCGTTTTGGATCCTGGTGATGATGTATTAGTCCATGAAGTTGAGGAGGATAATTCGTTGTCATTGGAAGGTGACCAGATAATTGATAGTTCATGTTCTCATTCGGCAGTGAGTGAGAACAGTAGCATGTGTGATGAGGAGTTCATCAATTTTGAGGCCAATTCAGATGTTGGAACACCGTGTTCCCTGGACATAGATAAGAGTGTTTGTGGTGTCAATATTGTTGCCCAGCCTGCTGATTTGCCGGAATCAAATGTTGTGACAGATATTATGAGTGAACCCCTTGCAGTTGCAGGCAGCCTTGAAGAAGATACCGGAGTAGGGTCTGTCCCCGAGCCGTCTGCAACTGGTCTTCATCAGCAAGAAAAAGGGGTGAGTGGAACAGTTGGGCGGAGCGTTTTTGAATTGGACTATGCCCCACTTTGGGGATTTATATCTCTTTGTGGAAGAAGACCAGAGATGGAAGATGCATTTACAACTGTACCTCGATTTTTGAAAATTCCTATTCAAATGCTAATTGGTGACCGGGTTCTTGATGGAATGAACAAATGTTTCAATCAGCAGATGATTCATTTCTTTGGAGTTTATGATGGCCATGGTGGTTCTCAGGTAAAGTGTATTTTGTCTTTGCTTATCACGATTCTCGTGTCTGATTACTATGTATTACTGTTCCACTTAGAGCTCACTTTTCTCATTCAGGTGGCAAATTATTGTCGTGATCGTATCCATTTAGCCTTGGCTGAGGAAATAGAACTTGTCAAGGAAGGTCTAATTAGTGGAAGTATGGTGGATGGTTGTCTAGATAGGTGGAAAAAAGCTTTTACCAATTGTTTCTTGAAGGTTGATGCCGAAGTTGGAGGAAAAGTTAATAATGAACCTGTTGCTCCAGATACTGTTGGTTCCACGGCTGTTGTTGCTATTATCTGTGCATCTCATATCATAATCGCGAACTGTGGTGATTCAAGAGCGGTTCTTTGTCGTGGCAAGGAACCGATGGCATTATCAGTGGACCATAAAGTAAGTTTCTTCTAATTATAGCTCTGCATCTCCTTCGAAATGGACCATAAAGTAAGTTTCTTTGTTATATGGTAGCCTAATCGAGATGACGAATATGCAAGAATCGAGGCAGCTGGTGGAAAGGTGATACAATGGAATGGATATCGTGTATGTGGTGTTCTTGCAATGTCACGGTCTATTGGTATGTACTCGAGTTTAATTCTGAGACTTTAATTGATAAAGCAAGCACGAAAGAAGAGTTGTATTATGCAGTTGTTTGCTCAGCTGACACAGTTTCGGCTTACCCTTTTATGTAACTTTCAGGTGATAGATATTTGAAACCGTGGATTATTCCAGAACCAGAAGTTATGTTTCTTCCTCGTGCGAAAGATGACGAGTGTCTTATTCTGGCCAGTGATGGTCTGTGGGATGTCATGACGAATGAAGAGGTCTGTGACCTTGCTCGGAGACGGTTACTTCTCTGGCACAAGAAAAATGGATCAGAACTACCCCCAGAGAGGGGAAAGGGAGTTGATCCTGCCGCACAAGCAGCAGCAGAGTACCTAGCGCACCGTGCTCTTCAGAAAGGAAGCAAAGATAACATCACCGTCATCGTAGTGGATTTAAAAGCTCAGAGAAAATTCAAGAGCAAGACATGACGACAACGATGATTTCTTCAACTGCTGCACGTCGGTTGTTTGAAGACGACGATTGTAAGATAGAAAGCTTACTTTAATCAATTATATAGTTTTGCCCATTGATTTTTCACCAGGGCATGCATCTCTTGGCAAAAAGAGAATAACACACTCTACTTATATTACATCTACCTTCACTATAACTCTATTAATTGAATCTCCTTGTTCATTGTGTTACATTGAACCTATATAAAATCTTAGCAAATTGTTGTAGGGATAGGAACTAGTTCCATGCCTTCGATATGTGTCAAAATATATTGTATTCATTATTATTCCTCCAAATATAAAGGCTCTCTCAGGTATTTACTGCATATTATTTTACCCTATGTGTTCACAAAGAAGCACTAGCTAATTGACTATAGTGTTTTTCAAGAACAACACTCTATGATTCGGGAGTACATTTATTATCCCACAAGTTGTGTCACTGCATGTATTACTAGCCTGTAATTGGTTGAAAAAATATATTGAAGTTAAAAAATTAATAATTAATTATTTTTCTGATCAATCACAATCAATAACACATGGAGTAACACATTGTGTTAGTGATGAAATGATATCAATGGCCATGACCTTGTTTCAAATAAGGAGGAATTATTGTATAGTGGGATACCAATATTAGTGGACATGTCTATATTTTTATAAATATATAATAATTTCTCACTAAGAAGACTCACTTCCTTTATTCTTCTTTTAGGGGCTTAGTAACTAGTTGTACATATTTCATCTACATATTACAATAAAATGGCAAGACAAATTTTTTCATCTACACATTTCAAGGATAGTTACAATAATAATGTATTATTATAAGAAGTAATAATATATTAAAATATGTTATCCCACACACTTGGAAAAAAATAGATATAAAATAAAGTAAAATAATAGCTCTTTATTCTAATATTGTAATAGTTATTGTATGATAGTACATTATATATATATATATATATTATAATAGATATAATAAGGAATATAATAATATTATTAATTTAATTATTGAAATGGTCCTTGTGAGGAATGAGGAAGTAATAAGAATAAAATAAGAGTATTATATACCTGTATTCAAAGTGTAAAGATTTATATATGGTCACTATTATTTACCTTTCATTTTGGATTTTCTTTTCTTTTCAAGAAACAATATGATTAAAAATAAATGATAAATGACGTAATAATAATATATAAAACTCATACATAATATTTTATCAGAAAATAATATAAAAGAAGAAAAAAAAAGTGAGTTAGTAGCGACTCTATGACCAACCCAACGGTGAAGGTATGATATATCGCATCCCAACACGCAATCTTCAAACCATAATTACCACAAAAATTAACCAATCTCCATTTTTCCTTCTTCTTTATTACAAATCACAATTCACAATTCACCTCTTATCATCTATATTTCTTCACTATTTATTCTTATTATTATTTCACCCCAACACACTCATAAAATCACCACCTAACCCTGTCTCTTTAGTAAGTCATTTCACTTCCTATTTGCTTTTTTTATTTCTTTCTGGGTGATTCATGTTACAATCATGTAAATTCTAGTACCCTTTTCATTAAATATCAAATTTTTGTTGTCAAAATTAATTCTTGCTGTGTATTTTGATCTATTCTAGGATCTGCTAGTTGTTTATGACTATGATTTGATGATATGTCTTTATTATTCTTTATTCTTATTGATGATGTCTTTATGTGATTTTAATTTATCTATGTTTTTAAACATGACAACTGTCCAGATTTGCTGATCAAATTTGTTCAATCTTCAATGCCAATAATAATAATATGATGATGAATTCAATGTTTGAGTGTGCAAAACAAGATGCTAATAATGGTGATGATGATGATGTAGAAGTTATTGGTAATAGTGGTCAACTACTGAGTGACATTAAGGAAATAAGCAAAGCTCTTTACTTACATAATTCCCCTTCTAAGCCTTCTGTATCCGTGGTCAATAATCGATCGAAGTCGGCTGGAAAATCCCGTAATCCGTTGCACAAGGACAAGAAGTTACTCTCTTTGCCGTTGAATTGGAAGAAGTCCTTGAAAGCTTTGACCCATATTGGTTACCAAAAGTTCACTTGTTGCTTTAACCTTCATGTCCACTCAATTGAGGGATTGCCTTCGAATTTCAATGGCATGACGTTGTGTGTGCACTGGGAAAGGAAAAACAGAATTCAAAAGATATGCTCTTCGAGTGTTTTCTGTGGTGCTGCGGTGTTTGATGAAGCTTTGATACATGCATGTTCTGTTTATGGTAGCAGCATCGGGTCTAGTCACTCTGCCAGGTATCTCTCGAAGCGCTTCTTGATTTATGCTTCTATTGTTGGGGCACCTGAACATGACATAGGGAAACATCATGTTGATCTCACAAGGATTTTGCCTCTGACTTTAGAAGAGTTAAGAGGTGATAAAAGTTCAGGGAAATGGACCACGAGTCTTGGGTTGGCGGGAAGGGCTATTGGAGCTACCCTTAATGTTAGTTTTAGTTATCAAGTAATGAAGGATGATGGGTTGATAGACTTTGGTGACGATGGAGGTTCTGTTTTTTCTAAATCAATCAATTTCTTATACCAAAAACTTGATGAAGGGAACTTCCATTCAGCATTGCCAGACTCAAAACAGCTACAACCACTTGAATCCGAAATTCTTCTGGAGTCAGAGTCATATCAAGAATCAAGTGAACCTGAGTCTGATGTCACCGAGTTTTCCATTATTGAACAAGGAGTAGAAACAGCATTGGAAGAGGAGTCTTTGAAACTTGATCAGACAAAAGTTCGAACAGTTGATGTTTCTACAGTTGAAATCATTAATGTGGATGAGATTATTAAGGATGGCGATATATTTGTTGACAGAAACACAATATGCCATTCAGTGGATAAACTTTGTGGCAGTTGCAAGAACGATGCTGCGATGGATGACAACAAACATAAACGCAGTAGTTCATGTGTCAATCTGCCTTGTACGAAAGTTGCGGATATAGCTCCTGAGACAAATGAGTTTCTTTTCCAAGAAGACTACACAAGCATTAAATCAAATTATAAAGCACATAAAATGGAAAATAAGTCAAATAATATCACCGAATCTGTGGAAGGTGATTTCTTAAACATGCTGGCCATAGAGAGTGGTTCATTCGGCTCAAGTTGCGATGGTGATCCCCAGTCTCCCAGAGAGCAGCTTTTAAGACTGTTTGAAAAGGAGACTCTAGCATCAGGTAACTCCTTTTTATATTTTGATGCAAATGACGAGGAATTCGGGACAGATATACTTAGCAGTGGGGATTGTACTGTGGTTTCTGATTTATCATTAATCACTCAAGCTGCTGAAGAGGAGCATGCAAGGGTGACTCAGTCATTGATATATAGAAGGAAGGCTGAAATTCTTGAAGATTTGGAGACTGGATCATTGATGGAACAATGGGGTTTAAATGAAAGGGACTTCGAAAATTCTCCGGAAACTTGGTCTGGTGGATTTGGAAGTCCAATTGAGCTACCGAATGAAGAACCATCCGGATTACCTTCAATTGGAGAGGGGCTTGGTTCATTTGTTCAAACTACGGGTGGAGGCTTTTTGAGGTCCATGAATCCTTCTATCTTCAGGAATGCTAAAAATGGTGGGAACCTATTCATTCAAGCTTCTGATTCAGTTGTTCTTCCCACAAAAATGGGTGATGATATATTGGAGATACTGTTGCACTTAGCATCTGATGGAGTTGAAGAGCTGTGTAATCATATGTATAGACTAATGCCTCTGCAAGATATCACTGGAAGATCCCTTGAACATATTGCCAAAAACAAGAGTCCTGAAAGGTTAGCGAGTGTGATAATGGCATAGTTGTGATTGTGAGAAATCGTATTTTCAATTTTATCATTCCACACTCTTTTTTTCTATCTAAAGTATTTAATTTTTTGTTCTGATTTGCTTTCTTAATTCTGTTGCAGGCAGGGATCATGGCAGCATGATTTGTTTGATGAATTTCCGTATGATTATTTAACGAATGAAGGCATGTACTTGGACTCTATGGGTCTGGTAGCTATAGCTCCTATTGCAATTAATAAGATTGAAACCCTTTTGATAGAAGGGCTGAGAATACAGTCTGGCATGTCGAACGAGGAGGCACCGTCATACATCCATCCTCAATATACAAAGATGCCTAACTTCGGAGGCAGAAGAGCCAATCTCAGAGGGTTTTCCACATTAACGGATGGAGTTGCTAAATTGCAACTAGAAGATAGTGAAGAAATTGGCAACGATGTTGATGGATTGATGGGTCTGTCGATGACATTGGATCAGTGGCAGAGATTGGATTCAGGCACTATTGAAGGAGATCAGAATTTGGAGCAAATTTTGAAGATTCTTAAAGTACACAATTCTAACATCACAGAATTAGATTATGAAGCGTTGGAAAATGCCATTGAGGCAGAAATGTACAGAAGAAAGCAAGGGCTCTTAGGGAACCACCTTGCTGTGTCTTTTGTGATTCAGCTTAGAGATCCTTTACGAAATTATGAACCGGTTGGTGGTCCAATGCTGGTTTTAACTCAAGTGGAAAGAGTTCTGCAAGACCAGAACGATTTTCTTGAAGAAATGGAAAAGCAAATGGAGAATGAGGCCACACTAAATGAAACAAGTACCAAGAGCATCGTGAACACAAATGTAGATAATGAAACAGCTCGGTCTAGATTTAAAATAAATGAGATTCACCTTACAGGTGTCGTTACCAAAACCGGAAAGAGACAGCTTTGGGGTACTGCAACTCAACAACAGTCTGGGTTCCGTTGGTTGCTCGCCAGCGGCTTGGGTAATACTGCTAAACATACATCTTCAAAATCAACGGCAATTGCTAGATCATCCCCACTGTTGAACAAAAAGTTGCTGAATGAGGATATCTTGTGGAGCATTTCTTATGCTAATAATAACACGAGAACTAACGGTAAAGAGCTGGCAGCTGAAAATGTACACGTTCGGAACCCTGACATCATCTTTCCAAATTGAACTATTAGATCTTTTTTAACATAATATTTTAGCCATTTTTGGAGGTTTCTCCATGTAGATAGTTAATGCTAGTAAATTATCCAGGAAATCACACAAGTCAACTAGCCCAAATTTTTGTTGTATATTGAAATTTCTGACTTTGTTTGGAACAACCCCTTCTTCCAATAACCTCTCCTGAATCCTGATTTTGGAGATGCATACATTGTAAAGTATAATTACCAGCATGTGTACATTGCAGAGTCTATCTGCAATGTTTGGTTTCTTATACATTAATAAAATGTACACGTCTAAGTTATTATTTGTTCCCTTACTTCTAATGGCCAATTTTTTTCTTAAGCTCTTTTGAGGCACCATTGCTATTACCAACTGAGAAGAGGCATAAACAAGAAAGTGCATATGTTTATTTATTTCACGAATCCTTTATTTATTCGAGATCATGTTGTCGACCGTCTCTTTTATACCTCGATATTCATTCACATTTAAATAGGTTCATGTTGTCCCAAATGTTGTAAAAACCATCTCTCACTATGTTACTTGCACAGCGAATTTCGACTATATTTGGAACAACAGATTATTGTACACACATTTTCGTATTCCTCGAAACACTTGGTATCTCAATATTCACCCACATTTATATAGATCTATGTTGTCTAAAATGTTGTACAGAAAAAACAAGTTCTCCTATTTATTGTTAGCATGAAGGTGGTTGAGGACTTCTCCATATTGCACTAAGATTTTAAATTGCAGTTCATAAGATTAATTGCAGTTGCAGCCAAATATTACTGCAACCATAATTTAGAGCTATAGTTGCATTTTTTGTGTGTGAATATAATTGCATTGCATCCATATTCTCTAAGGTATGAAGTTTCATATAGTCATTATGATAGCTCTAGTGCTACATTCTGTTTAATTAGAAACATGGTTCCTACCAAAAACTGTATGCTTGAAGATAACAGTAGCACATTTTCTTATATATTGCATCAAATCACAACCCTCAAAGGTTAATTGCCACTACATGATTCTAACTTCTAACATAGCTGAATAATGCCTTTAACATTTTAGTAGTAACTGTAACCCACAAAACTTCCAAAACTTCCAAAACTTGTTTTCTTCATATTGGACCTACCTTGGGTGAGTGTGAGTTCCTTCATAGGTTGTTATTACATATCTTGAATCATCCCTATCTCTGTCTACTGTCTTTTTTACAGGACATCCTTCCACTGAACACCTATAGTAATGCCTGTAATCACATACCCTTAAATGTTAAGGTTGTCACAAATTTAATAGTTGTTTTAGGACAAATGTTACTTAAACACCTTTTTCTGCATTAAACTTTTACATCACTCTTCTCTAATCATGTTATTTAGTAGAAAAAATTATAATTATGAATTTATGATCATCCATATGAATGTATATAAACCTTGGATTTGGACTGTTCTTCACCATCTTCTTTCCATATTTTCTCCACTTGTATCCATCATCAAGGATTTCAACCTCTGACTTTGTTTTGAATGAAAATTTCTTTCTAACTTTCTTCTCTTCTACACTGCTAATTTCTCCTAAGACACAACCAAAGATTACAAGCCAAATCAAAGAAATTCATAAATAGTTGAAGATGTTCATAACAACATGCCATCATTATACAAATAGCAAAGTTGTTGAGAACATATCAACCTCAAAATCAAAACACATTTCAATACAAGTAAGGAACTTGACTTACTTGTAGAAGAAGAACCTTCAAAGTGAATGCCACCTTCTCCAAAGTCACTAACAACATTGGCTTGATCATATACAACTTGGGTTGAAACATGTTCAGAAACAAATGAACCAGGATCATCATCAACCACCCATTCATTATTACCATCAAACTTTAAGTACTCAGAAAGCTCAATAGACCATTGGTTGGTGAAATCACTGTCAGATGAAGAATCTGCTGTTATTTCATTTTTATCTGTCATTTTGGTACCACTATTGATATGAACACAAAGAATCACCATGCATTCAATATATATATAGGCTTAAACATGTATTTTTGGACCTATGATTTTTTTATATTTTAATTCTTATATTTTCTGAATGTTTTGCCATTGATCCTTCCGTTAGTTTTGGATGGAAATTGCTGATGTAAATAATACAAATCAACGATAAATAATGTGTTGACAATATAAAAAACTTTATACTGACGATACATAAATTTTAAACTCTTTGTACATGTTTTTAATGGTCCTATGTAACATTTTTTGGTTACATGAGTTCATATACCGTAGTTTAATATTTTAGTTGGAATGTAAATGAAACATTACATGCTCAATGAGAACTTATTTACTATTTCTACCACATGTTATATATTTTCCATTACAAACATTAGGGACTAAAAATTAAAACTATTTAATTTATATAAACTAAAATTAAAAAAATTCAGACTAAAATCAAAATTCTGGTATCACAACAAATATTTAAGGAACATATATGTATACTGAGAAAATATATATATACTATTATTATATTATCTATCATTCATATTTAATTATTATTGACTTGTTAAAAAAATAATCCAAACAAATAATAAATAATATACTGATTGTATACAAATATTTAAAGTAACAGCGCATAAATATTACTACAATGACATCATGTATATAAGAATCAGCCTCGTAAGTTCATGTAACCTTCCTATTTACTATTAAGCTTAGAAATGATATCTATTGCTAATGATATTTGTTATTTGAATAACTATGCTCCACAAAATTTCTTTGACTTTATTATCTATTATAGAGTAAAGTATTTGCACTTTTAAAATAGATAACACTAGGAAGACTTAGGAAGACTTTCAAGGGATATTAATGTGCAACCCCTTCACAACGGTATTTGTACCTTATTTAATGCCACATGATAAGGTATAATAGAAGCTTTTATTTTTTTTATTAATATATAAGTGTATTTCTAACCCAAGTTTAATAATTGTGCATTTTTTATATTATTAATATATCATTTAATATTTATATGAATGATATTAAATTAAAAGTCAATATTATTAATACATTAATAGTAGAGAATGCAAAGAGTGCACTTCATTTTCATCTTTTAACATGTTTTTAGACACTTATATTGTTAATAATTACTTGAATGATTTTGTTTACTCTTATTTTTGAAGTTGAAAATGTGATTGCTAGTGTAAATAGAACAATATATTATTATTATATTTTGATTTTTGTAATAGATCTTTCTCTAATATTTGAGAGGAGTCTGACTCGTAAGAATATTACGAGTAAACAACAATGATATTTCTGTGTTTCGTTGTTAGGAACCACAAGTTGAAGTCTTTGCTTGCATGAGATTACCATATAAATGACTTCATCATCTTCCTTGTCTTTTTTCATTATTATTTTTCATAATTGGAGGATGCTATATATATAGATTCTAGACTATGACCTTATAATTTATTTAAAAACATTTATTTTCTACAAGCCTACAATCACCAATTATATATAGATTCTAGACTAAAGACCAATTTTTGGTCCTCGGAAGATAGTAACAGGAGTCCAAGACACACTTACTAGGAAGTTCAAAGGTATCTTCCTAGGCCATTCATTTAGTGTGTCTTCTTCCTTGTTACAAAGTAACATGGATAGCTTTTCATATCATATTGTCAATTTGTCTTCATTCATTGACTCACATTCCATAATATAATTGTGATCGTGGTAATCTCAGTAATCCTTAATCATATTATCATCACAATATCATAACCATATCAATCATGTTTTTTTATATAATTGCTCATAATATTATATTTTTAACTTTTTTATACTCATGGCAACCATAATTACAACTTAATACTATATAGTTTGTGATGATTTTATGAAGAAGGGAAAGAAACAAAAAGTACTCTCTCCTTTGTTGGACAAATGTGAAATCAAAATATAATACTTCCATTTTTCACTCTCTAGGTAAAGTATTCAATCCTTAGTTTCTAGGATGCCTCATGTCTACTACATATGCGTCTCAATACCCATGCAACCCCTTAAATCAACATGTTGATAAATATATTTGGATTGATAAAGGATAATCTTATTTAGTATTTAATTAGTTTTGTTTTATTTGAGTTTATTTGTAGTTTAAGTTTATTTTGTTAAGTATTATTTGAGTTTATTATCTTATTGTTTCTAACGACTTTGCTTATATAATAAATTGTTTAGACTAACTCAAATTTGAGTTTGACTAATTTTTATCATCCTAAACTTCTATATAGTATCAGAATCATACTGATTTCATCCTCCATGACCTGTTTGGCTACTATTCTGCTATCAAGATGTCGAACAATTCAGAACTCCCACCAGTGGTCATCTCTATTTGTTGTGTCAATTTCTCTTTAGTATTAATTCATTTTTCTCCTATTAGTCATCTCTCTTTGTCCTATTCATGCATTTCACCTTCTCCTATTAGCCATCTCTCTTTGTCATATTATGTTAATAGTGTTTCATTTTAATTTCTTTTCAAACCAAACTAACTGAAAAGTAAGACAATGACTAGAGGGTGGAGTATAACTAGTGGTATTGCTTTGTTAACATGTTAAAAAATTATTAGTTTAAGCTGCAAAAAGATTGACAAGGAATTATTAGTAATTCTAGGTTTATTCAAAACAAGTACTCTTGGTTTGAAATCATTCATCCCCTCCTCTCAAATATATAATAACCTTTGCTTATGCACCTAAAGTTTAAACCATAGACTCTTAAACAAAACAGAAAAGACTGTAAAATTTACAAGAGTATTTAGCTTCACAGCAAAAGCTATATATGATATTCACAAACTATATGACTACTACTGGTTGCATTGATTTTTAGGCTTGCATACCTTAGTGTTCATAGATTTATCGTATTAAATAGTCCCTTCCTGCAAAACGATGAGAAATATATATTGCCTTTTTTTTGCTACATTAGAAATATATACTATACATTCATGCAAAATATATACCATACATTTTGGACAGTGTCACATAACGTTTTAAAGAGAATGATTTGGTCATCACTCAACCAATAATACTTATTTGGCGTCATTTAGAATTGCTGCATGCAAGTGGCATAATCAACACGGTTTTACTTTCTAATTTCACCTTTAATTATGTCTTTATTTTTTGAAACCTGGCTCCATTTTGATCTTGGAACCTAAACTCTTAACAAATTTTGATCCTTCAAAAGTTTGACCACACCATCACTTAATTGATAGCAAGGACTAAAATGCATTGGAAATGGACATAGTTACACCATCACCATCACCATCACTTAGTTGCACCATCAAGTTGTAAAAAACATTGACTATAGAAGAGAAATATACATTTTTTTTGTCCAAGGACACCCTCACCATAGAGGGTCTTAATTAGCATAGATCATTCTAGAGTAGAAGTTTTTGTAGGCTTTGTGGGTCTCATGGTGAGAAACAATGTTTTCCTTTTGCCACAAAAATTGTTGTTTTTCTTACTTATCAATTTTTTTTTTATAAATAAAATTGCATTAAAGGAGCACAAGGGGTGCCCACCCAATACAAGAAGGAAACCAATTACAACTTGGTTACATTTAGCGATAAGCAAAGTTTAGGATCCAAACACCAATTAGCGAACGACAAGGAATTATGAGAAACAAAAGAGATAAACCAAATCCACGATCTAGTTTGAATTAAATCCAATAAGTGCACATAGCTAGGAGTCTTCTCCTGAAAGATGACATCATTTCTCATAATCCACACCGACCAAACGACCGCAAACCAGAGCATACGCCATAGCTTTATACAAGTACCGCTTTTAAGAGTATCATGAAGCTTGAAAGAATCCATAATTGTTGAAGGTATTGTGACAGGAACTTGAAGCCAAGAATAAAAACCTTTCCAAACACTTGCAACAAAGTTACAAGATATAAACAAGTGGTCTATAGTTTCAATATGATTGTTGCAAAAAGAACAAACTATATCTTCCGCCCTCGCAATAATATTCCTCTTAAGAAGTTCAGCCTTTATTGGGAGCCGACCTCTTAAGAGTTTCCAGACAAAACAACAAACATTTGAAGGTAAACAATTAATCCATCAGTTTTTTAGCAAAATACCTAAAGAAGATTGGTTATCATTCATCTGAGCCAAATAAGTTGTTTTCACCACATACTCACCCGATCTGTCAAGACCCCATATCTAAGTGTCACTAGAACCCTGTTTGCACGAATGGTGGTTAATTAGATCATAAAGATTCTTGGTTAGAGATACGTTTCTGCCAGACATGTCTCTCTTCCAAGGAATTTCCCAATACCAAACACCATCCTTCCAATAACCGTTGTCCCCCACCTAAGCGCCATGATTAGAAGCTAGATTGAACAATCTAGGAAAAGTCACTTTGAGACTCTAATTACCAACCCAAATATCATGCCAAAAAAAGGTTTGAAGACCGTTGCCAATATCCTTCCAAACATTATCCACAAACCAACCCCCTGAGTCCTCACCAGAAGAGCCCACTTTTCCCAAGTCTCTCCAACACCTCGGAGAAAAGATATTCGGATGAGAAAGCCACTCTAGACCATATTTTGAATTTATTACCTTCACCCAAAGAGCATCCTTGTCTTGCAACCTACGCCATCTCCATTTCCCCAACAAAGCAAGATTAAAGCGAAAGAGATCCTTCACACCAAGACCTCCTAACTCCTTAGACTTACAAACCACATCCTAAGCCACCCACGCAATACCTTTGCCACCCCGATTATTTCCCCACAAAAATCTTCTTTGTAAGCTAGCAATTTTATCTAGGACCTTCTTAGGTGCTTTATAGAGCGAAAGCATATAAGTAGGAATGTTAGATAAAATTGAGTTCAACAGGGTTAATCTACCTCCAAAAGAAATATGCTTACATTTCCAAGAAGCAAGCCTTTTAGACACAACCTCAATCATACCTTGCCAAGTGGATAACCTCTTGGGATTAGCCCCAACAGGAATGCCTAAGTAGAGGAAAGGAATAGAACCAACCTTATAAAATAAAAAATCCGCCGCTATTGAGATAGAGGAGTCAGATAACCTTATCCCAAAGGAAATCTAACTTACTTATCAATTGCTTAACAAAATTTTATGCAAAGGAAATCCACATACATATCAACTTAGTCCTTCTTTGACTCCATTATCAACTGCACCACAATGTCCCTACCAAATATTAAATCACCCTTAAGATCCATTTCTATCAATGTTGAAAGAACATAAGATCATTGTCTAATTATTGGTGCAAGCCAACCTCACATTTTCCAATTGTTATGACCATATTCTAACACCTACAATTCAAATTAGTCATCACACTAATTGTAGCCATATTCAGAGACCTAATCAAGGACTTTCCTGTGTCATGGTTTTTATTTTTCTGAAGTCTAGGATACAAGATGGGCCATTGATGATGTGCATCAAGGTCATGTCTTAAGGCTGATACATATAGAGGAAACCAAATATTTGAAGGCATGTGATCCTGATAAGTGACATGGGAGCAAATCTTTCATATTCATAGACCTAATGGAAGTGGTGGGGTTTATTAGACCTTAATTAATATAAGTCCAAAATATATATCCTCTCCATATAGTTAGTAATGTATTTTTTTTTGGATGAATGGTTGATTTAAGTGATACATATTTAATTTGCGTAAAGATCTAACTTCAAGTTTTATGTATATATGAACAAAAATTAAACCGAGTTAACTTTACTAGACAAAATAATTATAATGTTCACTTTCATAGATGATGGATATGGGGTACTTGATATAGATTCCCTTTCTTTGTGGCAATCTCCAAGACCTCAAATTTAGTGTATACAGTAGCTTAGATGAAGTGATGATGATTTTCATCGATCATGTTGATACATGTGGTAGAGAAAATGTTGATCACAAATTGAAGTAGGCTATTCATAATTTGTCAAATATATTTTATAAAATATGCCTTAATTTTAGCTTATCAACTTTATAGTTTAACAAAATATAATATCTAAATACCAACACAGTTAATAGATGATTAAGTTCCTTCTACAAGATATCAAGGTTTGATCCTCAATGCTAACAAGTAATATTAAATTCGTTTAATAAAAAAAATACTGTTTATTATTAATATATCAATTGTATTATATGAAATGGTAAAAATAGTTCATAAGTAAATAAATAAAGAATTTGGTTAAATTATAATGGAGTAAAATTTAAAACCTAATCTAGATAGCATGCTAAGCCTGTTAAGAGCTGATGCAATGGGAAGCATAAAGGATTTGTCAAGCGTCAAATCTAGAATGATAAATAGTAATGTTATTAAAATCGGACCGGTCATCAAACCGGTGAGGGTACTGGTTTAGTGGTTTAACCAGTGGTTCAGTAATTAAACCGGACATACATGCTTATATATATATATATATATGTAAACCTGTAACAAAAATTATCTAATATCTAGGTACTCAAATTTATAATCCATATTTATAGTCGAAGTAAGAATTCTCATAAACAAACAACTTTAATAAATCCAAAGTCTAAATTACAAATACTAATAGTATAATCCACAAGTACTTGTCTTACTTAACAAACTCGAAACATATGACGCAAGTTCATAACTCAGTCTACAAAACATATTATATATTTAAAACTTAACACCAATGAGTTAAAGTTGTTTCATATTGAGGTTCCATTTCTTCACCATTTAAGTCCAAAATTTGACTAATGTTGTCTTCAACTAGGTTCACATTGCATCATCATCATCTTCTAAATTTAATTTTGATCTACAACAGTATCATTTCTTCATACATCAATTTTCATACAGGTTAACAATAAAGAAAAGGAGTTTCTAATTCTATGTGGTATGTACCTATGTGGGGTTCTTTAAAATTACATGTATGAACCGGCTGGTTCAATCAAATTCTGACTGGTTCACCGGTTTTGACACGGTTCACAGGTTTTTCTCCGGTTTACACCGGTTTTGATGCTTAGCCGGCACAACACTTGTTTCGTACCGGTTATGGGACCGGTTGGCCGGTTCTCCGATTGAACCGGTTTTAATAACATTGATAAATACAAATTTGCAAACATAAACCTAATAAATAAAAACTGTAATTCTCTATAAAGAGAAAACTCTTAAATTTTATTAATCAAAATAATATGTTTCTTACTGCTACATCCCAAAAAAAGATATGAAAAAAATAATAAAAATATATTAAAAAGATAATCAATAAAAATATTAAAATGTTATTGCTTCCTAACTAGCGATTTTGTTTTGGATAAGTGCAACTAATCTTCCTACCTGAAGAGCCCTCCATAGTCCATACCCTTAAAATGCAATGTACACTACTGTCTTCATGTAGTGTTTTTTCAACTGGATCAACGGCCTTAAATAATCTTGGAACAGAGTCAAGTTGGCTAGATACCAATATGGGGTCATCTTTTGGCATTTCTTGAAAGTTACAAAGTCTAATATTTGAAACTCGACTCACCACTCATTAATTAATCACATTAAACTTAAATTTAAAATTTATGTTGTTAAACAAATAAACAATTTGAACAAAATACAATTTAACGGTTGAACTAATGAATTAACTTGATTATTATATACATGAATTGAATGGTTGGCAAACTATACATGAATTGAATGGTAGGCAAACTAAGACTAATCTCAATAACTATATTCAAGATTCTGTATCTTATTACGTACCAAATGTTATTAAAAAGTGTTAACTAGTTAAAAAAATCATAAAAAAAATAATTTTTTTTATTACGTATTATAATATGATTAACTTAAATATGCAGACATGAATTTTTTAAGACATGTAATCTAGTTACTTATATATACTCTCCTTATTTCCTTGCTTCATTCTTAAGCTTGCCACTCTCCCTCTCATTACTACTCTCTTTCACTTTTCTCTCTTTCTTTCATTCCATAAACAAAACACATTCATCAATTACTCTCTTCACCTTCCCCTTCCCCTTCCATCATTTCTTATTCCCCATTCTCCATCTCCCTAACCATACCTTACTTCATTATTTTATTCACCTTTCATTGCGGCATTTTAATTCCAACTATTTCTATATCCATTCTCCAATATATATTTTCATCTTATTTAACAAGAGTTGGCTCATATATTGCACATCAAACATGCATCATAGATTCGAGAAGAAGAGTGAAACTAAGTTCTACACAGAAACCACAATAACGGCAAAGAAACATAACAGAAGCAACGTAAGATACAACAACAAAAGTATTGTGGAAAAAGAACAAGCTCAAGAAAAAGACAAAAAAGTTGGAACACAACAACCATGTTTTGTTCCAAAACATCATCATCACGGTGATCATGACCAACATGTTCTTTTCTTTAGTTCTATTTCGATTTCCTCAGACTCTAGTTCTGGTGGATTCTCTTCCTCTGACACAGAGTCCATTATGCCACGTGCCTCGTGTTTTGCACCATCAAAGCCAAAGCCTGTTGTGAACAAGGATAGGAACAATGAGAACCAAGCAGCATCAACGCTCACATTCGAGGGTTTTTCTCAAAAATCCAAAACAGAAGGCATTGAGATTCATGATGAGAAAGCATTGTTCAAGTCCAAACTGAGAGCACTCAAGATTTACAACAATCTCAAGAAAGTAAAACAACCCATTTCACCAGGTGGAAGGTTAACCACTTTTCTTAACTCCCTTTTTGCAAATGCTAAGAAAAGTAAAAGTAGTAGAAGAAGCTACTGTGAAGAAGAGGGAGACATGAAAAGTGAGAGAAAATTAAAATCCAAGTCTTTTTCATCTTGTTCTTCTGCTTCTTCATTTTCAAGGTCTTGTTTAAGCAAGACATCTTCTGAGAGGGAAAAGATATTCAATGGGGATAAGAGAAAGGTGCGTTTTTACCCAGTGAGTGTGATCGTGGACGAAGAGAATCGACCTTGTGGCCATAAATATTTGTATGAAGAAGAGAAGGTTAAGTTACCAGTCTTGGAGAAGAGTAGGGTGATGGAGAATGATTTAGTTTTGAAGGGTTTGCCTATAAGGATAAATAATGCTAATGATCAACGTCAAGGTTTTAAATTACAGTCCACAACCGTGAATGACGAAGAAGATGAAGATGATGATGATGATGATGCAGCAAGTTATGCAAGTTCGGATCTTTTTGAGCTTGATCATCTGTCTATGTTGGGAAATGGAATGCATTGTGAGGAGCTTCCAGTGTATGAGACTACTCATGTTAGTACAAATCGAGCCATTGTTAATGGCTTCATAATTTAGTTTTGTTCAATAGAAGCATATGTCATGTATACACGTATTATTTTTGTTCTTTGTAGTCATTTTCTTATGCATATATCGATTAAATAAAATAGTCTGGATCTTGCACAAAATAAATAAAACTACTTAATTAATTGCTTGTGATGATTGTAATTCTATGTTGAAACTGTGATACTTTTTTGGTTCTGTGAATAGTGTACAAAACCAAATTCATGTAAAGTGAATCTTGATGTATTAATTTTATGAGGGGAAGTTTCACTCCTAGTTGAACACTTGACATAAACATAGTATATATCTATTACATGCAGATTTGAACGAAGTATCATCCTGTGTATTCAAATATAAAAATATCTTCTTGACACCAAAACTTATATACCAATACGGTTTTCCATATTTTTTAATGCATTTTAAGAAAATGACATGTATACAAATAAGATAAAAAAATTAAGAAATAAAGATAAATTTATACTTTTCAAATATAGTGTCTTAGTTTTGGCGTGGAAACAATGGAGTTGATACTTTATACAACTCGTTCAACAAAGTGGGTGAATAATTTAAAGGTGCATGGGTGAGTGTGATGATAGTGATGGTGCTTTATTAGGTGATCGTGTGAACAAGACCAGCATGTCATCTGATATGTAAACTGTAAAAACAACCTTTTTTTGGTTTGAATATGTATCTATGTTTCTTAGTCTAGGTATATGTAGCTGTCAGTGAATATGCTATTGCTATTGTTTCTGAATGTGTGTGTATAGAAAGAAAGTTATAAAAGTGAATAATATAGGGTACTTAAAAGAATGAGAGATTCCAGATTGTAATCACAAGCAAAATGAGAGGATTGTGATGGTAAAGGTAAAGGCTCATGGGAATAGAGAAAGTGAAGAATATTAAAGCTTTTGCTTTTCTCTCTTTATTTATTTATTTATTTCTTCCTCTCTCGAAATCGAATTTATATTTTGTATTATTCTTATAGTAACTTGCAAAATCAGCTACCTTGAATAAAGCTCCTATGAAGTTAATCTAAAGTAACATGCAAGTTTATGATTAAAGATGCATCAATTTGACAAAAAACTCTAGATAGTCCTATGATTTCTGGAATCACTGACTCTTGTGTTAAGAGGACCAACGTGAAATTGGATGTCTGAACAACCTACCCAAAGATATCACTGCCCTAATAAGTATATTGATATAACACTTTCTTTTGTATATAAATCCATATTCATCAATTGGGTTAAAAGAATGTAGTGATAACATTACAAATAAAGAGACAAACCAAGGAATTATTTTGTTTTGTAAGGTGAAATTTTTATTAAAAGTAACAAATATACAACAAAAGAGATACAAGAACATAACACCAAAGCCTAAGGCCTCAAAAATGAACAAGGAAACACAAGCACCTAGAGAACTAATGTAGGGGTTAACAATAACAAACCAAACTAGCAATCTGAGTTAGAAACTTATCCAAACCAAGACATAATAGAGTCTTTGATTCTACAATTGATCCAAAGTCAAGACTTGAACTTTATCACATATAGCAACTCCTCCAAACTCATCCTCTTGTTGTTAAAGATAATATCATTTCTACACCTCCATAAGAACCAGATTGCAACCATTCAGATCACAGAGCCAATCCCTTTCTCCTAGCAACCCTTAATAGAGATAAGGTGTTGAAACTAGTGAGATTTAGCTTAGGATGATACTACCATGTCAGCCTCATCCACCTATAAAGTAGTTGTCATACTTGGTAAGAAAATTGACAAGAGAAGAAGATATAATGAATAGTCTCCAGAGAATTTTGGCACTAAACGTAGAAAACCTCATTTCCAGAAAGGTTACCACCCCTCTAGACTAGGTTCCACTTGCTAGGAATTCTATTCAAGATAATTCTCTAAGCAACAAACCAAGTAATAATTAGTCTTTTATAATGATTTTAGCTCGTAAGAGGGAGTAACCAAGTAGTTAAACAAGACTCATTAGATAATCTAGGATTAATAATTTGAATAGCATATTATTATTGATTTGGAATTAACCTAATTAATTTTAAATCATTAAAATACTCTGAGAAGAATAGACATTGCAACAAAAAAAGGAAGAAAGGGTTGGAATGGGTAGTTGTTGTGGTCCACACTAGAATAGGTACACTTTAGCTTTATGTTATCTAAAGACACAAAGTGATGAAGATTGGTGATCCCTAGGTGAGTTTCCACTACACTGTTTATTGTTTAACCATATTCTATCTCTTTATATCCTACAAAGTACAAAAGCAAGAAGATGAAGATGGCCATCATTGTGATATGTGTGTCTAGTTAAATACAATAATCTTTTCCCTTTTCTCTCTCAATACACAAAGCTTTACACTAACATTCACACCACAATCTTGTTGCACATGCAGCTTTAGATTACGTTCCACACTTGCAACACCTTGAACTATAGTATATGAGAAATGATATATCTCATATATTGACAAAAATATTATGCTACATGCATTATGTTTTTCGAACTACTAAGTTAAATTGACAAAAATAAGTGACCCCTATATATCTATGCTGCTTGCTTTATGTTCTTTGGAACTATTCATCTTATACCTAGCCTTTCATGTTAATAAAGTGTACATATTGAAAACCAAGAAAGTTGTTGTGTGGTAAAAGAGGTGTAACAATACAATTTGCCTGCTGTTACAATCATATGCATAGGTAACATGTTATTTACTACTTCCAGCATTCTTATTTGATGTTTTACTTTTATATATATATATATATATAATATAATATAATATAATATTTCAGGACAAAAATGACAACCTGAATCAAGCTAGAATCTATTCCACTCATTTCTACTACTTCCTTACAAAAAGGAAAAGGCCAAAATAAATTTTGTTAAAAATTCTGCTGCACTGTTTGAGAGTTGAGATGATAACCTTATCCCCTAATCCCATGTAGAACATCTGCCACGTAAGCAACCAACGCTTGCCACATCATCAGAAAATCTCCACTTACAACTTCACATATCTATTTTCCACACATTTCTTCAACCCCTATCTAACCCTCAGGCCAAGAAAGCTAAAGAAAAGTGATTACAAAAAAAATGGCTTCTGCTTCCATGACTCTACCATTAACCTTTGCTACACAAAACAAACTGAACCCTTCATCCTCTGCACCATTTTTGAGGCCATTACCAAAGAGGGAAGTGGTTAAAAAGTCACAGTTGAAGTCCAAGGTACTTGGAATTCAAGCTTCTTTGAAGGAAAAATCAGTGGCAGGTCTTACAGCAGCTGCAGTAACAGCTTCTTTGGTGATACCTGAGATGGCTCAGGCAGCAGGAAATGATTTCTCACCATCTCTTAAAAACTTTTTGCTCAGTATTGCAGCTGGTGGAGTTGTCCTAACAGCTATATTTGGTGCAGTTATAGGAGTTTCCAACTTTGATCCTGTCAAAAGAGCTTAAACTTTGTGTGTGTGTTGTTTGAAAGCTTCCAATTTATTATTCATATCTTAATTTCATGTGTTTTTCACTTTTTGTTTCTTTTAGTTTATTCTATGTTTATTGAGTTCAATCTAGTTTTTAATCTTTTGCTCACCTTATACTTAATTTCATTAGGGTAAGGGTGGCATGAGGATGATATATAATTGTTCACCTACAAAAAAATTATTTTTAATCTTTTGTACTCGAATTTCTAGAACCAAATCCATGAAACAATCATAAATTGTTGATCTCCAAATATTCAATCATAGTGTTTGTTTTTCTGTATAGAAAATTCTCACATACTATTGCATTGTGCAAATTAAAACATGCATCATATATGACATGTATTACAAAAATTGAACTTGCCCTCAGATTAACTTAATTCAAAGTAAAATCTGGAGTGCATGACAGCAATATTTTGAGTATGCAAGAATTTCCCTCAATCTCTCTATAGCTTGAAGATGAGTCCTTAGAGATGATGAGAAACACCATGTCCATGAATAAATCTAGCATTTTCTTCGGTATAAACGTGAGTTTCATTCTGAAGCCTGCAACATTAATGATATCGATATTTATTAATGTCAAAACCTAATCAAGTGAGAATTGTATTGTTCATTGAATAGGGTCAAATTATGATACCATTAAGGCTAATCATGCATCTAAATGATATAACATAAAGCATGTACATGATTCTTAATGGTATGTATAGCAGATATTTACATTGTAAGTATCTTTTACAAGTGAGTTAAACATTCTTTATATAGTATCACTAGGGATCATTTACCAATTTGGCCTTTGATTTTGTACATTTTTTATAAATTTCGTTCCACGATCAAATTTGCTGATGATGTTGAAAATCAAAGACTAAATTGTCTAATTTGTTATGTAAATATATTTGTTCATATCATGTCATGTAATATACTTACGATAGTGACACAATCTTATTCATGATGGAAGATGAGTGAAACCAAGCACCATTTAGATAGAGTAATTCATCATTCACTCTTGTTCCAATTCTTCTGTCCATTTCCTCAGAGCCAATGGATAGTGGTTGATCTGAAGCCTGGATTCAAAACATACAAATTTCAAGTAAAAAAAATATTAATCACAACTAAGCAGTAAAATAAATCTTAGCTTCTTTCTTTTTTCTTACCATAACCCATCCCCATGTATCTGCAAAAGATGGTACATGAGTTGAGTATACCTTCACATCTGCCCAAAAAAAAAAACATGCACACATAAGAAAACATGTCTCTGAGTTAAACATAAACACAGACAATATATATCCTAGTGTAATGTTAACTTTGCTAGTAATAAAGTTGAACAACTATGCTTTATGAACATTATGAAAATATGTTTTATGTAAAAGTATATTTGTTTGTTTACTATTTATGTTTAACTTTATTATATAAATAATGGGACTAAAATTAAATCCTAGAACAGAAGGGTTGGATAGTCTTACATTTGAAGACCTGTTTGATTGTGTTGTATATAGAAGTGAAGACTTCCTTGTGTGTGAAGATACCTGCTGGTCCAGCCTGCAGAAGATACAATATTTGATTTTATATTTTTGTTGAACTTTATTATAGTACTGAGATAAATAAAGGGTGTTCAATGTTGTTAATAATGTACCTGGGTCACAAAAATTCCATTGTCATTGAGCTTGGGTTTCAAGATTTTCTCATAGAAGGATTTGGTGTAGAGTTGATAGCAAGGCCCATCTTCAAGTGGGTCTGCCAAATCTCCAACAATGATATCAAACTTGTCCTTTCTCTTCTCTAATTCAGCCCTTCAACCCAAAATTCATGTTCCAAATTTAGCTTCATTGTTAGGACACCTCAGGATATACCACCAAAATTCATAGAGAAAAAAAGGTACTTACTTGGCATCATTGATGACAAGTTCGAGTTTCTTATGAGAAAATGCTTCTTTGTTTACAACCAAGTATTTTCGGCAGAAACTTACAACCTCCTGCAAGAATTAGCAGTTGAAATTTGACTGCATTAGTTTGAGTATCTTCAATTATTCATAAATCTTAATAGTAAGATGTTTATGTATTATGAGTTAGTATGATCACACTACCAAGCTGCAATATTCACATCTTAATAGGTTGTAAAAATGATAACAATTTTGTAAAGTGAGTAAATGTGTATGTGTATAGTTAAAAAAGTGGAGAATCTATTTACCTTGTGATTATTAAAAAGTTAATATTTTAATGAAATTAAATTAAGTCAATCATCAATAAACCATGACTTGTTCACTTTACAAAATTTTCCACTTAAGAGAAACTATTTCTGTCAAAGCATATATATATATATATATATATATACTGCCATAATATTCTTTAAACTTTGAACATTTGTTGTGACTTGTGAACCAACAATAATGGACATGTTTTATAGATGAGAATCTATATTAAAATATGAAGTGTAGCACTGACTATATTATTAAGTATTGAATTTGAAGGAGAATTAAAATGTAGGAAGAACCTGGTCTATATCACACATGACAACTTTGTCTATTGACTTGTGTTTGAGGGCTTCTCTGGCAGTAGAACCTTCACCTCCTCCCATTATAAACACTCTTTTGGGACTGCCACAATCACCAAAACACATGCCTCTTCATATTAGTCATAGGGTCAACCAAACCTCAATAAAGTATATATACCAAGAACCATACAAATTATGATGAAAATAAAGTATAGTGTGAATTTATAGATACCAATAAGTATTTCATCCATTATATGAGTATTTTAGATTTGACAAGGCAAATATAAATAAACGAAAAGTATTCAGAAATAAAAATAAGGACATGTATATGTCTATGAATTATTGAAATATAGGACATGTATATGTCTATGAAATATAGTACTAGTGTATAGGGATTAAAACAAATAGTAAAGCAATCATACTAAGTATTTAAACTTACTTGGGGTGAGATAAAAGAGAGGGATGAATCAAACATTCATGATAAATGAACTCATCCGTTTCAGCACTCTGCATCTTTCCATCAATCACCAATGCCTAATATATATATGCAACATAAAATCACGTACATAATAACTATTAGTCAAAGCTTTAATTTATCCTCCTTCTATCTAGAACTAAAGGAAATAACACAACATTCATTGCATACCTTTCCAAAACGCTTTGTATCTAACAGAGCTATCTCCTGGTACTCGCTAATTCCTTTATGGAGCACACTGTTAATAGTTATAGGGAAAAAAGAATTTAATCCATGCAATTAAACAACAAAAATTTAAGGGAAAAAAGGGTATATGAAAATGATAGTAGTAAAAGAAATAAATGACAAACCTGTTGAGTTTATAAGACCATTTGAGATCATCATCGATGATTTCCTCGTACCAGGAAGTATCATGGTTCTTATCACTGCATTGGTTTTGTTGAGTTTCATGAATGAACTTTGAGAAACCATTGACGTAGAAAATCTCTGGAGCCTCACCCATGTTTGGAAGAAACAAGAGTTGATACAAATATGAGATGATAAAGGTGCAATGCAAGGGTAATGTTGTGATGGGATAGTTGGGTGTGTCAATATCTTTTTATAGCTACTCCATCGTGAAATCAGAGCATTAAATATCAGAATGTTTATTAGTAAAAGATTTGTGGAAAAAATGTTTGAAAAATAGATAAATATGGAGTTAGACTCCTCTCCATTAATGAAGAGGTAAGTAGTTGGAAAATACACTAAAAACTCAAAAGACAATGATATTTATAACCTTTACTTTTTATTGGAATTACAATTTTGACCTTAAAAATACACTACAAAATATAACTTACCTCTCCATTAATGGAGATGAGTCTTACTCATAAATATGATAATGTAAAGGAAATGAGAATATTGGTTTTGAGATGAAACACCAAAGAAACATTATTTTTTTTCAACCTCCTACATCCTATCATTAACTATCCTTATGACTCCCATTTTTATTGATGATGAGACTCGAACTCACAACCTCCTGCACTCCCTTCCTTACGACCACCCTCTAAACTTAACCAAACCTTATAAACAAAATTGAGTCATATTTAATTATATGAGTATTAATTTGTTAGAAGTATATAGGTGTTCATAGTTAGATATGTATATAATTTTATAGCGTGAGCCAGTGGCATGCGGTATTATGTTGACAGAAGCAAATGCAATAATTATGTTACCGACAACCTTATCACATTGTCACGTTAATGTATCCTCCAAATACTGCATTCCAACCTCACCATCCAATCCAACTTTCCCTATATGAAGTGAACGTTAACTAGTCACAAGCATTTTCATCTTCCTATATTTATCATGAGGGTAAAATCTATATCTTTTACACATATGTACTCTACTATCTATCATTTATTTAGATTATTCTTTTTAAAAAAATTATCAATAATTAAATATTAATTGTAGATGATATAATGAAGTGTATAAATCTTATACACTATTAGTGCATATATCTTTTTCTCATTTAATTTAATGAAACTGCAATTGTGGTGGTTGGCTGGAAATGGCAAGGTGGTGGCATTGGGGGTTGGCATTTTGAATTGTGCCACAACACTTTGGGAAGTAAGAATTGACATTAGCATGACTCCAAAAGAAACTATCACATGAATGGGATTAGTTGTTTCACTTTTTAGTGTCTCACAGTGTCCCAATTCAATGAAAATTTGACATATATTTAAAACGAAAATTAAAAAATATATAAAATAACATTTTTATGTAATTTGGTAAGATATGATTAACTTGAGACATGAAGACATGAAACTTTTGGGTCAGAGGAGGTTGGTTCTTACATGATACAAGAGTAATGATTTTAATTAAATCACCACAATTTATTATGTATTAATTAAAATTAAATGAATTTATTTCAAATTAAAGATATAATCAGAATCATTGGTGCTGATCATCTAAAGATTGTTTTTGGAAAGTTGAGGTTTTGAATAAAAAAAATTATTATTTATTATTCATAAGTGAGAGATACCACCCATTAAGTTGTTTATAGTTTTGGAGGGTGTGATCAAGCACATCTTTGATAATACCTACTACAATGTATTTCTTTGTCTCAATCCACTCATGAATCCGTATCCAACCTAAAGCTACTCATTCTTGATAAAAAAGATAACTTATTTATTGACGTTTTCTAAATAGTTTATTTTAATAATGAGTTTATAAAATAAACCACTTTGAGATAGTTGAATATTTTTATAAGATAGAAGCTTGTATTATTTTATACTATTTGTTTAATTCATCATATAATCTTATCAACTAATTTTGATATAATTGGGTAGATTATTAGCTTTCCAAATTTATTCTATAACTTGCAAGTTTTCAATTTCCTTGTTAATTAATTGTGCCAAACATAACCGTATAATCATTTTTTATTTAAAACTTGATATATTTTTTTTGGTTTCTCACATGTATCCTCGTACTGAAGGCAATCATGTCCGAGTTGGGAACATCCATAAGTATGTGGGGCTAACTCTTCCAGCGAACATTTTTTTCATCCACAATACTCGAACCTGAGATATTGCTTAGTGGAAATCAATCATGTACTACTTAAACCAATATCCATTGTAATATAAGAAGAGTGAATTCCTATTGTCATGAATGTAAGATAAAAAAGATAGAACATTGAATGTATCATGTGTGGGCCAATAGATTGAAGGGGTGCATAGTGGTTGAGTTGAGCGTGGGTGAATTCCACTATGGATTTTGTGGAGAATCCACTCTTTAAATTTGCATGCCCTAGTGAGCACTCTCTCACTTATTGTGTAGTGTCCTTAGTATTGTTCATGATGTGCATAGCAACTCTTTCAATGTGCATAGATAAAATAAATAAATTTTATTTATTTACCACATGGTACTTGAAAATATCATGCACGAGAAGAAAATGATGATTATAAGTGACTCACTTCTTTTTGTTAGTGGTCCCAATATTTAGATTATTAGTTATCTCAGTATTTCATGCTTTAAGAATCTCTCGATTGGATACACATTTTTTGGAAATAATGATAAAAAAGATGGTATTGAGGAATCAATAGTGAACAATATATTGCATTGTGATGTTGGAGGTGAAAAGTGAAAACTTTAAGCTTGACATACTATTTAAATAAAAATATTACATATATCTTTAATAAAAATTATATATTACAACTTATTTAGAGTTTATATTTTTGTATCGATAATAGCTTAATGACTTATTTACAAGTAAAGACTTAATGGTTTGTTCATGAATAGAAATTAGAAACACATTGGTCTATATACTTTTGAAGTTTTGGCTTGTTTAAATATAAACGTTTTCGAAGTTTTAAGAATTGTAGGCAATTTCAAATAAGTTTGTAGGCTAAGTAAAAAATTGAAATAGACTAAGCCATACTCGAAAATTTGACTTATCGAATGCTAATAAGTTAGACTTTGAGCTTAAATATACGACATAAGTCAACATGTTTATATCAAGGTAACGAATATTTATAGTATGGAGGAACTAATTTGAGTTTTTTCTCTACACTAAATTCCAAATCAAAATTTACTGACGGGGATTAGACTTATATCATTTAAACTTCTTATCAACTCATAGTTAGTAAGAATTTTTTGGTATTACCAAGTGTATCATCTTACTCTTTTTAGGTAAGGAAGTAATCTATTTCAGAGTGTGTGGATGTCCCACCCAACAAGTGTCCCTTCTTGAAATGGAACCTTTGACCTTTTTGGTCATCCTGATGTTATATCACTAGATCAACATTTTGTTGATGGTAAGGATTTGATCCCATGTAAATATGTTGATCTATAGAGAAAAATCTGATTATTATTTAATTAATGCCCAGTTTTGTTATCATCTTTTACTAGTAGAAAAATCTGAGTTGCACAGACAAGAATAAACAAAAAAAAGGGTTTGTCTCATATTATATAACCTGCACTACACAGATGGATTAGATAGACTGAAAAATGTTTAATCAATATGACCTTGGTTGTGTTGTCAAACTTGATAAGAATTTGCTATATCTAGTTTTTTCGAGATGGAGATTATATGTCTTCATTCATATTTCATTTTGTGTCACGAATCAAGTAAAAAAATTATTCATTTAAAAAGAAAAATTAATATTTTCATATTATTTTGTAAAATTTGATTAGTTAAGGATACGAGAACATAAAAAAATTATAATATAATATTCTTTATAAGATATGGTAGATATGAGAATTGAAACATCACAATCATCCCTTTTAATTTTGTTTTCTTGTGTCGTGGATAGGATATTTATCCATGGAAATTCAAAATTGGCTTTCCATAAAGACTTGGATCAAGTGCTTCATGTCAACTATATACAGTGCAAAGCTCTCCTAGTAACAAAAGAATCACTTGTGCAAAAATGATTATCTTCTTATCTTTCTTACCAAATAACTTCTAAGTAGTAAAAAAAATTATTTTATGTTTTGAAATTTTTCTTTTTAGTTAAGTATCATTTTTTTCATTAGATCGAGAAATGAAATTAGAATATAAATGATGACATATGATCTCAGAAACCAATTAATCAACTATATTTGGTGGTCACAACTACTAATAGATATTAAGTAACCAAAGGCAAAGAATGTGGCCTTTCATGACATGGACCATCACATATTTTTTTTTCACATTGGTTTTATATAATGCCACCCAGCCGAATATTGCAATTAATATACAATCCAAACTAGTTATAGTGCCAGTTATACGCGTGCTTGGACATACAAAAGGAATTTCCAATATATATATATATGATTAGTTGAGAATTGACATTGAAAATGAACAAGGAATCTCAACTAACAATGCATCTTAAACAAGTAACCACTTTATTTATATAATAGAAAAACTAAAGTGAATTACAAACATGAATGTGAAACATTAACAATCTTTTTAATTTGTTTATAGTTGGCTACTTATGCCGTCCAATAACTTAATAATCAGCTCTTAAGTTCAATGCCTTAAACATATCTTCTGCTTAATCAGTTTAAAGCTCATTGGAGTGGACACATATTTTTTTTACACTGTCAACACATCATTTACTGTTGATTTGTAATACTTTTGTTTAAAAGTCAATAGTAGTTAACATATAAATTATGAAGATTTAGCAACAATGTAAAAATCACTTACATTATCGGTATATACATATTAAATCGATCAAGATATAGCTTAATAATCATATGTTATATCCATTGAAGACCTAAGAGACATTCTTGAAAGCCTTATTTGCAAGGATGTGTAATTCATGCCATGCGAACCAACACTATTTTATTATGTACCTACTATTGTGATAGGGTATAGGGGTTTAATTGTATTATTTAATTTGCAGCATGAATAAGTATATACACACAAATAGGCACTTAGGACATATCCTCCTACTTAACATCATTTCATAATAGGCATCTCTATTCATGTATAACAATCTTCCTTCCCATTTATCAACAAGTCGTTCATCTAATAGTGTAAGGTCTCGTTAGATTCTTAGGATGATGAAAAAGTCAATATTCAATTATTTGGGGTAATATTTATTGTAAAT
The DNA here is from genome assembly GCF_001865875.1 of Lupinus angustifolius. Classification (NCBI taxonomy): domain Eukaryota; kingdom Viridiplantae; phylum Streptophyta; class Magnoliopsida; order Fabales; family Fabaceae; genus Lupinus; species Lupinus angustifolius. Next base: position 30,968,111 of record NC_032014.1, read on the forward strand.
GACAACCATACACACAAAATAAATTAATTCCTTACGAAAGAATGAGGGAATATATTTGATAATACTAAAAAAGAAAATCTACCTTACCTTTACATCAAAACATAAGTCCTAAAAGAATGTCCCTACTCACTCTAGCTATGAAATCTTTTTTTGGGTGCATACTCTACCTATGAGATCTAATATATGTTTATTTAATTCAGACCTATGGGAAATTAATCCTCTAAATTTTAATGTGAACTTTGTTGATCACTTTGGTGACATTATTTTTTACCATCAATGAAAATTATTAATAAGGAAAATAAACTAGGAAAACAAATGATATTTTGTTGAAATATGGTTTGTTGAAAATCATGAGTGAGAACTTTGGGGTGTGAAATATAAAAAACATCAAAGTCCCACATAGGAGAGTTTTGAAAAAACAACTCTCAAGTCCCACATTGGAGAAACTAGGAACTTGGAAAAAATCCCAAGTTATAAATAGAAGTCTTCTCCCTTCATATTTCCTTGCTCAAAGTTGAATGCGCTTTCATTTAACTTTTTCTTTCTCCCTCATATTTTCCGTCGATGCATTTCCGGCAAACTTCTCCCTCTTTCTTTCCGTGGCACTAAGAAATGGCACAGGTAGCTATATTTTTGGAAAATTTTGAGAATTGGCTCTAGTAGCCATATTGTGGAGAGTATTGTGGATGGTGTATTCGAGATCGGTTCTTTCAGTGTAGTAAAAATTCGATAACAGAGATCTGGACTGTTTTATCCTGGGGACGGCGTGGTTGATAGTCTGCTTGCACTTTTGGGCAGTGCCACGAAACGTCTTAAAGAGAGTGATATGGTCGTGACTATTTCGTGCCATTTAGAATTGCTACAAGCTATGGTAACAACAATTTTAAGACGTTTATACTACAATGACATTCGTAGATAATATTACTGGACCAAATAGCTATGACCTGAACAAGCCATTTCGGTTTGAAGGATGAGGCTGAAAAAGATGAAAGGGATATACTGGCTATTGAAATAGCTCTTTGGAATGAAAGTGATTACTTATATAACAACTTCATTCTGAATGAGTTGTCTGATGATCTGTATGATTATTACAACTCATACAAGTGTGCCAAATTAATTTGGTATGCACTTGAGAAATAAAGAAATATGATACCGAGGAAATAGATAAAAAAATATATATATGATGTTATCACTACCTTAAGTATCAAATGACTGATAATAAATCAGTAGAGTCTCAGTCCTATGAGATACATAAAATTGCTCATGAAATTATTTCTGATGGTATGACCCTAGAGAGTTAAACTCAGAGAGCCTATGAATATATATTCATTTGGTATGATATAAACAATATTGTGTATACGCATTACGACCTTAACACAAAATGATCATTGAGTATAACGATGTTGACTTTAATGAGAGGAAATTCCTTTTAAAATTGAGGAATAGTGGGGGCACATCAACTAGTCACATATTTGTGATTAGAGATAATGAAGAAAAAAAATGAAAGGTTTGAAATAGAACCTAGAAGAAGTAAGAGATTGTTAGAGAGTATAGACCTGATTATATGGTCTATATATTGGAAGATAATCCATCAACTCTCCAAGAAGTTTTTTTTTATATTGATTTGTGGCGAGAAGCCATAAATGATGAGATGGACTATCTAGAGTCTAACAAGAAACAGACTATGTTATCTTAATCCATTATGAAAGTTGAGATGATAACATTAACAACAAATAATGATGAAACATATATTAGTTGTGTTGATTCATTGTGATAATATCGCAACTATTGCAACAAAAAAAATTGAGAACCGCTTTCATAACGGTAAGAAGCGACGAATACGTCATAAGCACACAAACCATTAGAGAATTACTCTCTACATGAGTTGTTAGAGTGGATCATGTACGCACTGAGAATAACTTAGCAGATCCTTTGACGAAAGGACTAGCTAGATAAAAAGTCAATAATACTTATAAGAGTATGTGACTATTGCCCTTAGAACGATGATCACTCATGATGGTAACTCGACCTAACTGACTAGAGATCCCAAGAAATAGGTTCAATGGATAATAACAAGTTGTGAAGTGATATGAGAATGAACATGCTATAAAATTATAAAATTATGAGCAACATGATTCCTGTAGCATATGTAAGGATGAGTTGAAACTCTTAATGAGATCTATACTCCAATTGGAGTGGAATACCTGGGCTATAGGAGTACTCTTGATAGACTCACCTATGTGAATGTGGAAGTGGGGGCTGCTTCCTATGAAATTTTGGGGCATAAATTTCTAGAGCGTTCACTATGACGGGATAGACGTGCATGGTCTTTAACGCACGGGCTTTATAGAATACACTTTTGAAAAGGTTGTGTGTGGTTTGATGCTGGAGATAGAGTTCAAGACTACATGTCACTCTAGTAGAATCTGGATCTTATTCACTATGCAAAGGTTCAAGTCGGATGACACATTTGTTTATGCATAATCTTATTGAGACCACAAATATTCTCGAAATCGTTTTTTAATTTCAAGTGAGGGATTGTTGGAACATGGTTTGTTGAAAACCATGAGTGAGAACTTTTGGGTGTGAAATATAAAAAACACCCAAGTCCCACATAGAAGAGTTTACAACTCTCAAGTCCCACATTGAAGAGTTTTGAAAAAGAAAAAAAAATAACTCTCAAGTCCCACATTGGAGAAACTAGGAACTTGGAAAAAATCTGAAGTTATAAATAGAAGCATTCTCCCTTCATATTTCATTGCCCCAAGTTGAATGCGCTTTCATTCAACTTTTTCATTTTCCCTCATATTTTCTGCCGATGCATTTCCGGCAAACTTCTCCCTCTTTCTTTCTGTGGCACTAAGAAATGGCACAGGTAACCATATTGTGTGAATTTCGAGAACTGACACTGGTAGTCAGTATTGAGGGAAAGAATTGGCACAGGTAGCCATATTATGGGCATTTTGAAAACTGACACTGGTAGTCAGTATTGTGAGAATTGGCACGGGTAGCCACATTTTGAGAAATTTTGAGAATTGGCTATGGTAGCCATATTGTGGAGGGTGTATTCGAGATCGGTTCTTTCAGTGCACTAAGAATTCGATAACAGAGATATGAGCTGTTTTATCATAGGGACGGCGTGGTTGATAATCTGCTTGCACTTTTGGGTAGTGCCACGAAACGTCTTAAAGAAAGCGACCTAGGCGTCACTCAGTCAGTAAGTATTATTTTGTACTATTTAGAATTGCTACAAGCTATGATAACAACATACTTCTATCCACAAACGTCAATAGTTAACAAACAAGAAGATAATTAAATGGGTATATCACTCATTACATATATGAAAAGTTGAAGTTATTGCAATGAGTACTAAGGATATATATTACAATAATATAAAAAGATAAATTTTATCACCTCCTCAAGATTGAATCGCGAATTCTAAAAAATGATCTTGTTCCTCACATATCAAATAGTGCATACTGTGATATACCAAAAGGACAACCACCTCTATATACTTTGCTTCTCCAACCAAGTCATATTCAAATCAATAGAGAAGTTTACCTTAGCATTATTACATAACGGAAGGAAAAACCAAATAGAGAGTAGAGACTTTATCGAACATAATAAGACTTCACACAAATGAAGAAAATGTGATTTATATCTTCTCCTCCCCACATAGAACACAATTCGGTACTTCATAGGCTTCTAAAACTCATCTTTGAGCTAGATACACCTTTGTTGGAACTCCACATTAAACATTTCATTTTTGGTGGGACATTACATCCTACAACATTTGAAAACCACTTTATCACCATTTTTATTTTCATGAGACAACACTTTATATATATATTTCGAACAGAATATTGACATTTTTTATCATGTATTTATATCCATATGTGATATCATTGTTGTGACATTTGAACACAGATTTATTTTTCTTTAGCCCAAACTTAATGGTATGAACTTGCAACACATGCACAAGTTATCAATACAAGTATCAAAGAAAGGTAAAGACTAAAGAGTATGAAACTTTATGGATTCATCATACAATGGAAGTAAAAATGAAACAAAATGTATATGTTTCTATCCTATAACGTATGTACACATATCTTCACAAACCACTTGACCTAGAATTAATAAATTCATGATGTTGCAAGTTCAGCCATCTTGAAAACTCTAGAAATTCCATGAACTACAAATTTCTCAGAAGTGAACATATCAGGCACCACAATCTCCACACCACTAATCACAATCCCTGACATGAAATCTAGAACCCCATCAATTTCAAGATTATTATCAGGCATAAGGGTCTTCAACAAAGTCCTAACCGGAAGAGAAATGAGTTCTTTGTAACTAAATCTTTGAGGCAGAATATGAATCCTCACAGTTTTATCGAGCAATGTTGAAGGGTATGACATTAAATCAAAATCAGGAGGAGCAAAGATTGTAGCAGAATTTAAACTCACCCAATCTTCTTTAATACTATCAAGAACATAATGCAATGCAATAGAAAAAGAAGTATACCCTTTTGAACTAAGCATCTTCACAACCTCCTCAAGTATTGTTACTGAAGAGTTATTGTTGTTGTTGTTATTGAAACGATGACAAGATGATGAGTGAATAAAATCCAAAACCCCTTGTGGATGCAAAGAAGAAAAGGGTGCAAGAACACCATGAATGACAACTTGATCATCAAGAAATATATCAGGGTTTGAGATCAACACGTTGTTGATCTCTATTGATCTTTTTTTCGGGTCAAGATCAACTTTGGTGATGGCTACATTCTTTCCACGAAAAAGGGTTGGTATGCAAGTTAATCGTGACATGCTTAAGAGATCTTGCATGGAAAATCTTGACGTTGAAGTATGGTATTGGAGAAGGTTTTTGAGGAGGTAAAGAGGAAGTGTGGTGTTTTTTATGGAAGAGTCTTTGATAGCAAAGAGTGTTGAGTTTTGAGGAGGAAGAAAGAAAGGTGGTGATTGTGGTGAAGAGTGTAGAAGTTGAGCCATGAATGTGAAACCAGCTTTTCTAAGAGCATTGGAAGCATTGACTGAGATGTCATGAGTTATGGAAGGTGGTGAAACTTGTTGGACTGAGTTCTTGGAAGAGGAATGTACTACTGAGGAAATTGCTATGATTCCTAGTGTTACTGAGATTGCAAAGTAGATTGCAAACCAATATGAACAACATGAATTATTAGCCATTGAAACTTTTGGAGAAAGATTGTGTCATGCAGAAGAAATGAAAAAAAAGAAGAGGTTTCTTTTGGAGGAAAAGTGATTCAGGTTCTTCTGAAGTGGAGAATGTATGCATGGGAATTAGAACCGAGATGGATATTAGGGTGAACAAAATGCATTATTTGAACACTCCTAATCAAAATATAATGAAATAGTGCATCCTCTCATAGGATTAGAATATTAGTTACATCAATTAATCTCAAATTAATGGATATTTGTATACTTAAGTATAGCTTGTAGATCTTCCAGCCAAGGGTAAGAAAACATTTTCCTTTCCAAATGATTTTTTTGTGCATTGCTAAGAATGACACTTAGTAGAAATATTATATCATGATATATTGGTATATGATCATGTTTAAATAGTGAAATATGATGATATACCATATATATATAGGCTCATTTCTCATAATCTCCCACTTTACTCCCCTTCACACTCCTCATTTTCCATTTCCATGGTAATAATCAAAAGTGAGGTAAAATATGCTACTACTTAAATTTGGCAACAACCCAATTCTCTGCCATATTAGACAATAAAACAATTCATGGCGATTCACCCCCATACTAATTATATTTGGCTTTGATTTGATTATCAAAATAACATTTTTGCTTTCACCTACAAGAAAGTGGTAGACACTTGAACAAAAAACATAACATCACTAGTTCAACTTTTTTTTATTGCTAGCTGAAAATAGGAAGTGAGGAAAACAGAACAACCCAAGATCAAAAAGAAGGAAGCAATATCCATCCATAAACTTTAGTCTCATTCTCATATTCACATTACATTATAATAGATATAAACAACATTCCAAAAGAATATTGTTACATTTTCTTATCAATGCACTTGTTCTAATGCAATTGATCATATGGGTATTCATTTACCCTATGTATCACGTAAGTTTTGTAATAATAACGTAAAAACTAACAAACCAGTACGAGTTATTTACCGCGTACTAGAATCGGTATTGTGTACATGTACAAAACAATTGAAGTAAGGTTAATTAATAAACAGTTTCCCTTTTTCTAGTAACACGAATGTAGCAAAAGACAGTAGCAAAAGTGGCAGTAACAAGACCACCTATGATAACACCTCCACCAGCCACTGATTTGTCTCTAGAATGATGTTTTCCAAACCTTCTAATATTTGGTCCCTCAGCACTTGCTACTTCCTCTTTATGAGATTCTTCCTTTGATGATGTTGAATTTGTAGAGCTAGAAGAAACTTCAGGTTGATATGCAATTTTGTTAGTCTTATGATCACTTAGCTCAACTTCTCTATGAGTCTCATACTCATATGGCAAGGCTTGAAGTATCAAAATCTGTGTAATCATAATAACAAGAATAATAAAAAAACTAACCAAAGTTGTGTTATAAAGATACATGGTTTTAGAGAAGGGTGAGTATTAAGAAAAGAAAGGTGCTAGTGATTCTGTGGTTAGATTATGGTATATAGATAGAAATAGAATGCACATGGGGTGGAGGGGTTTTATAATGAAGGGTCATGATCTTTTGTGGTAGGAAAATTGGGTGGAGGTTCATATGGTAATATTATGAGATGGGTTCCATGGATAATAAATGGGATATTACTCAATTGTTTGGTTTAGAGATTGTGAAGAGGTTGTTGGTTGCTTCCAAATTTAATCAATTCCTATATTGGAAACTTAGATTTCAAATTATATTATAATATAGTGACTTATGTGACAATAATGATTATTGTTAGAAATGAGAACAATAAATATGAATCTGATTTGAATGATTAAGTTTTAAAAATAAATATACAATTAATAGTTAATGATTATATAATTACTTTAAAAAAAACTAATGATCCAATTTGATGTTTGGGTCCTTAAATTTGTTGTCATGTTTTTTTGAATGTATTATGTTTATTTTAATATGAATATTGTTGACTATAAATAAAAAATTAAGTAGGCTTTATTCAATTTGATGCAAGCTAGATGGGTTGCTTGAGCTTTTCTATGATAGAGTCCACCTCTTTCGGGGTTGCAATAAGTGAGAATTTTGAAACTATTTAACCAAATTCCTTAAGAAATCTAAATCCTTTATATGGCAAAGGAAAAATGAATGGAAAGGGAAAGAAAAAGAAAGGAGAAGAAGATGGAGAAAAAGTCCATGGAGAATTGAGATTCCAATTGGATAGACAATAGCATTTTATAACACATCGACCCATAAAAACATGGTTCCATAAATACATGTTGACCCAGAGAACCTAAATCTTAGTTCATTCATACCGACAAAGGGTTAGTTTGGGAGTTGGATTTTGAAGGGGAAAGAAGGAGAATGGAAGGCTTAGAAGCGACTCTCAAGCCTTCATTTCCCTTCATTCCCCTCCAAAATCCAACTCCCAAACTAACCCTAAAAAACGTAAATTATACTCTTAATTTAATCAGTAACTATAATGTCCACACATATACATAACAACGGTTCAAATTATTATTTCTTAAAAGTGCTCTATATGTTTGTTTGTATTAAAATGCTACATATGCTGATAAATAGGAGTGTTAGATTAGATTGAATGACACGTGGTCTAGTGATGTAAGGTCTCACTAGATCCCTAGGATGACCAAGAAGTCAATGTTCGATTCCTGATGACACTTGTTGGGGGAACAGTCACAAACCCCCAAAAGAGATTAGTTCCTTGCAATAAAATAAGAAGATACCTTTGGTAGTAAATGTGGAAGTTAATTATCCATATGAAATGGCAACATCTATGTCAAACTACAAAACAGTTGGCAATGTATATATGTAGCTGGAGATTAGCAGATGGATGGTCAATCAATGCATTGATCTCCTATCACTTTCATGCATAGTGAATAGAGAATAGAGATCATACATTTCTAACTATTGGGCATAGCTAACTATTGGACCATTCTAGCTCTGGATCTTTTAATCATCATGCCAATTGGCATAACTACTCATTAATCATTGGCGTAAATCATCCCCACTTAGTACCGAAGGGGTCAACATGTATTGTACCAAAAGAGTGTGTTACTTCATGCGTCACTTCATTTGATTGGTTGGAGAACATATACTTAAGTTAAAAATTTAATAATTAAGTATTTTTTTGGTCAATCAGTGAAAGTAACACATGGAGTAACAAACTTTTTGAGATAGAAGATGTACTCCTGTATGTGATATAAGGTATACGAAATTTGATACACTGTACATAGGCTAAAAGGGGAGCACATCAAAGAGATTGGAGACACTCTTGAAAACTAATTTTGTCAGGTAATATATAGATTAATGTCAATCCAATATGACAGACAATTTTGAGATGAATCTGTTGGAAAGCTTGGAATCCAAAATAACATGAATATTGTACTTTCTTTCTAAGAATCAAGGAGATTCATTACATGCTATTCAACAAACAACCCTTCCATATAGATTTATTATATGTCACTTTCTTACCGTTAGGAGGATTTAGTATGATGATATATCATTTTCCTTAAGAGAATCTTGAAAAAGATTTGTTATGAGAGTATTTAAAATAAAAGAAACCACATGGGCACTCAGTGGTCTAATATAACTTTAGCAGGACAAATCACACAACATTATGCAGAGTTAAGTAGAGACATCAAAACAAGAAAAGTTGTCATCTTTCATAACCAATAGATATATTTCACTTCCTACAAGTTAGACAAAGTCACTATTTCAGTCCTAATTTGTATGCAAATGTCAAATTAGTCCTTGATTATAATACATTATATACTAGTCTCTGAAATTATGATTCATCAGTCAAGTAGATCCCTAGATTCAGGGAAAAATATGATTGAAGCTTAAAATTTCAGAGACTAAGATGATAACTTTGTGAAATCAAGAACTAATACAACAGGTGCTTGCAAATTATTACAACTTACATGGATATGCAGTGATCATTAGGCCAAATGGACAAAAACCAGATGAACACTTTTCAACCAAGATCATTTTAGTTTTACAAAAGCTAAACACCAGGACCATCCTAAGCTAATCATTAACAAGTACAAAGGCTAAAAGTTCTAGCCGTACCTAAACCAGATAATGCAAAATGTAGATCACGAGGATGACGGAGGAGAAGAACTAGACCCTGATTCACCTTCTCCATTATCATGTTTTATAGTTAAGGATAAGGAAATGTGTTCCATATCAATATCCTCTTCTGTGTTTGGTGATACCGCAGACTCGGTGTTTGCTAAGACTGCCATCGAGGAACCTGAACGATTTTCGCCAAGAGAATCATTTGGAAATTCTTCAGAGAAACTAGAAACGGAAACATTGGGAAAGTTGAGACGAGCGCAAGAGCCATACATTGCCCTTGCTGCTTCATCATAAGCAAGAGCAGCACCAGTGGCACTAGGAAAAGTACCTAACCAAAGCCTATTCCCTCTGTTTGGCTCCCGGATTTCAGCAACCCATTTTCCCCAAGTCCTTTGCCTAACACCTCTATAGTTACATCGCAAATTCTCCGGTCCCCCTTTACCTTTCATACACCCCTTCCTTGATCCCTTAGCAGGAACTTTTCGAATCGGCTTATCACCATCGTTGTTGGAATCAAGCTGGGCATTATATTCTTTCCACTTTGCCAGTATTTTGGCCAGGGACTTAGATCCATCTCGCATATTCTGGGCTTTCCCTAACAACACACCCCGTTAATGCAACACTTTAGCAAACACCTGCAATAGAAACAACACAACTCATGTTCATATGTAATGTAATAATTTCAAAAGGGGACTATTAACCCAACCCAAAATTACTAATCTAGCTATGATAGGAGTGAGACACAGAACTTAGAAACCCTATTGATATTTGGTAAATGGTCTTAGTTAAGAGCTTATAAACTAAAATGTGATAATCCTATAGCTTATAAGGTATGAGTTTATGTCATGTAACACCTATTAGCTAATCTTAACAAACAGTTATAATTCAATAATCTAGATTCTAGATTTTTTTATACTACCCAGATATCCCCTCGCCTTTTTAGGTAAGGAACTAATATCTTTCCGGGTTCGTGTTTGCCATTTCCAATAAATGTGTCGCTCCCAATAATCGAACCCTTCACTTTTTTGTCTTTCTGGGGATCTGGTGGAGCCTTACACCACTAGACCAACACCTTGTTGGTAGATTCTATATTAAAATGTTAATGAATTTCTCATAACAATGTCTACATTAAGATGTATAAGCACAATATTAAGAACTTAAAAGCAAATAGTAATGCAAATGCATCGAACAATGGAGTCATAAAGGATTCTATTGTTCTATGGATAGAATACACAGTTGGGTTGTTCAGCTTCAATTCTATGTGACAATCATTTGATTCAATACAACATAAACAAAATAATTATACAAATAATTGAAGTGAAAATTAAAAATAAAACATAGAAGGGAAGAGAAAAACCTAAATTTGGAAAATGAAGAGAGAAAAATGAGAGTGAAAGTCACATTGGTAGGTTCAGAGAGAGCGGTGCATTTTCCATCACACCGACAATAATATTAGGGTTCACACCTGCATTCGTTTTTGCCAAATGGAATGTTTTTTTTTTAATATTAATTTTTTATAAGGTCATAATCTAACAATGGATTTCATATTCTCATAATCTTATCCTTATTTATTATTTATTATGTAGATGTAAATATTTATAAATACACAATTTAACATCAAGTACTTTTTTTTTTGTTAAAGATTCAATTATTGAATATGAATGATAGATAATATATTGATAGTCTATAAAACTCTTGTATTATCAGTACATATATTTAGATTTATTCACTAATTCAAATCATCATTAGAATTAATAAATTCTAATAATTATGAGGAGAAGTAAGTTTAAAAACATCTTCTCATTAGATTTTTTTTCATTTATATTACTTAATCTATTTAATTTTTTCATTTATGCAAATAAGTTTTTAAATCTTTATATTGTAGATATATGTGAATTCGTATGTCAAACTATTCAAATCCCTTTCATTTATATAGCAATAAATTTTGATTAAGGTTAAAATCCATTATTAAGTTAATGCCTTTAAATAAATAAATAAACGACTTATATATTTAGCTCAGTTGTAAATTTCCCTATAGTTGGAACTCCTTCTCCTTTGATTTTTTTGGTGCAGTTCCTTTATTTTGATAATAATGTTTAAAAACGTACATATTATGAACTTACAAATACACACATAAAACTGATATTTGATTAGTTAACAGCTGAAAAAACTTTATCCTAATTTCTTCTATTGATAATGCTTATTAAAACTTGAAATTATAAACAATGAGTAGACGAATCCAAATTTAATATGGACATTTTTGTATTGGATCCATCCCACTATTTTTCAAGTTATATTGTTGGAACTGTTGCATAAAAAAAGCCCACATATAAAAACTTGTTTGCAATATTATCTATCTAGGATAATCTTATGTCTAGTGTTTGGTGGATACCATGTAATAATGATAATATGAAATGGTGGTGGAATATTATACTAGTTTAAAAAGATACCAATTGTGCCTCAATTGCAACATAAGGTTAAAAAGATGATGTTTACATGTTTAGAGAAATATTATACTAGTTTTTAAGACTAACTTTCTTATGTATTCCCTAAACTTAGGTTAATGAAATTTTCATATCTATCCATATATATTTAGCAAATTTCAGTTCCGTATGGTTGCTTATTACCAATCAAAGTTTAAATATGAGTGCCCCACGATGCACAGGTCCTTCATCTTCTCAATTATTTGTTATCCCCACACACAACACAACTCTATCTCTATAATAATAATAAAAACATTTTAATCTCTTTGGTCCCGAAGGCAACCCGTGACCTTTGTGGTCCCAAAAATCACATAGATTATTTGTGTTAAACAGTGTCCCATTCCTTATCCTAAGTCAATAATTAAATTGTGACATAAAATGAGATATCAATGAGAACAAAAATAACACATATTTCTCACTCATGTTAAATTAACTAACCCAAGATTTCACTTGTTTATGGTGTTTTTTTTAATAATAAGAAAAGGACTAGAAAAATAATTAAAGAATTAACATCATATTGCAACCAAATTAAAGACATGAAATATGAAGAGACAAGAGACAAGGAAATTAAAGAATTAACATTATGCTATGGCAAATTATATTACAACGTGAAACATGAAGGACATGTTAAACATCACCCAATTCCATTACTCTCCGACATTAATATGATTATAAATCATTTCAAGACATCTTCAACCGCAATTTAAAACACTATTCTTCACTAGTGACGATGATGGGCACACTCAGCCGGTGTCACCGGGAACCTAGTAGAGTCAAAGCAATAGTCATAGACCATATGGTTAGCCCTAACCCACATAAGTTGATGACTTTGGTGAAAGTTGAGCTCAGACAAAGTAGGTTCATCCCACCAATACTTCTTATCCTCACTACTTGTACACTTCTTAGCATTATCCACTGCTTCAACTGGCACAGGGCATTCACATGCATTGATTTCAAAGTCCTTGAATGTAGCTATGAATGGTGCATGGCTCCAATCTGTTTTCACACGACCACCTTGTGTGGCCCAATCATCAGCATTCCATATTGAACTATATACACCCATGGCTTGGTCTTTTGGGAAAGGAATGCCTTTGTGTTCCAAATTTGTGTGTACTCTTATTGGTGTCTCATCAACCAAGAATCTGAATATTGTAACAACATACCATAGAATATAAGAATTTGAAACTTTGTATTAAAAAAACTCTAGCTAGTACCAATATTAAAAATATACATAAATTTTTTGATGTGCATGGTATTTTTTTTTTTAGTAACAAGGGTATCCTCAACTTTTTGGGTGAGGAACTAATCCCTTTCGGAGTTCATAACTATCCCTCTCAATAAGTGTTGCCCCAAGGAATCAAACCACTAGAACAACGCCTTATTGGTACGTGAATGATATATGCATTGGTGATAATAAGTCCAAAAACAGTTGGCAGGAACAAGGGAAATTATATTATGGACCCATGTCATTGTTTGTACAATTAGTTTTGGAGTATATTAAAGAAATTATTGTTGCGTGACCCAAAGGGGACATAGTGATACCATGCATATGATGGCTCAACCACCACCACTGAAAAAAATTAAAAAGCATGAACTTTCTTGTTTTCTTCACAGCTTTTCAGGTCCATTGGGAAATATTCCATTTTATATTTTCAAAGGAATATAATGTGTACGATTAGATTGCTCAACTAAATCCATATTCACTAATTGTAATTAACTCAAATAGTACTATCAAACATGCAAAGTAATCAATCAAATATAGATTTAATATATTAAAAACTTTACTTCACTTGTTAGCACATTGATTATTTGTTAAAGACAATATATGAGTAGCATTATTAGACATATATTTTAACAAGGGGTAATAATACTAGGTTCTTACACAACTTGGCGCTGGTTCCAAAAGATAGAGTAGTTGTGGAAATCCTTGGTGGGGTCGAACCAAAGGTTGAGTCTTTGTTCTCTATTACCCAATCCATTCACAAAAACATTAGTTTGGACTGAGTAAGGTTCTCCAGTAGTGTTGCCCAAAAACTCAAAATCAAATTCGTTGTGGTTTGGCCCCTCTGATGACATCTACATCAATAATTTCATTACCCAAATGTCAGAATCATTCAAGTTACCATCAAATATTAGCATAGACTATACTATAGTTACTCATCAATGACCATATAATAACGGGAAAGGGACTTCCATTGCAATAATATAGAAAATAATGTTTGGTTGATATGGACAAAATTCATAAATGCATAGATCAGTTAAGTGTATGGCTTAATTCACACGAGTAGGTAGCTAGAAATAATAGCTAGAAATAACACTAGTCAATTCATGCAATCTAATGCTCTAGATTCTAGTAGTAGTGTTTTCTCGAATCAAAGTTTGAGTTGTTTGCACTTATAAAAGGTATAATATTTCATTAAGCTGAATCTTATGTGAACAACTTAATAAGGGCCTAGACAAATTACGTGCTTAGATGAGTAATAACTAGTGAGTAGTAATCTCCTTATGTTAAAATCATGAACAAATTTAACTCAAAAAAATTGTTATTTTCGCACGTGCATTAATCACTTTTTTATATTATCAATAGTATTACTCATCTAAGCAACTAATTCTCAAGATGAGTGGTTGCTTTCCCAATATATCGCATACAAGAATCAAAATTTTAATCTTGATGTCTTTTTAGTTTCTGGCGGAACTTTACACCACTAGAATAACGAGTTGTTACTGTAGTAAATAAGCAATTAAAAAGTGTGAAAATTTCACTTACATATACAGCAGTAACGGTTCCAGCAGAATCACCTTCTACAAGCTTAAGCTGAATGCTCACTTTCCCAAACATATACTTGCTTTTGGATCCAAAACCAGCACCTACAACACCCAAAATATGTTACAACATTGTTAGTATAAATAACACACAACAAAACATTATAGTAATATATAACATATAGAAGCAAAAAAAAGTTACCAGAATAATTATCAAGTTTAAGTTTGAGGAGTTCTCCTTCATGGATGAAATGATCATTAGCCCAACTAGGTTGAAAAAGTTCATCAAACTTGGCAGAAGAAGCCAAACCCAACAATATAAGACCCACAAAAAAACCAAACATCATAGCCATTGGTAACAAAACACTGAGAGAAAGAGTGAAGTGAAGGTTCTACTCTGAAAATGGTTTCTATATGTGTGTGTTCACTTGTTATTGTTGTGTTTTATTTATAGCTCCATTGTAATCACGTGACTGAGTTGCACCATGTAATGGAAGTGGTTGCATGTCACGTGACACTCACGTTCTCAAATTCCAAGGAATGAAGAAAAGAATGATGCTGGGTGTTGACCAATAAGGTGGTGCCATGTAGATAGATACAGCTGTTGGTCTTTCATGTACAGTTGTCACTGTCTGTATGAAATTCAAAAATCTCCAGCTTTTTATAGAACCGTTGGACCATTTCGGAGTGTGTGACTGCTCCTTCAATAAATATTGCTTTTTAAGAATCGAATCCGTATCAATTATGTGAAATCATATATCACTATATTAATATCTTCATCCGTTACGTGACTCAATTTTGGTTGAATTATTTGTATATTCTCATATTGTTATAATTTATGTCTCGTTATTTAATCAATTAAGTCAATTTTATAGGAAGTTATTTTTGAAACTTTTAACTCATTTGTTAAGTTAAGATTTTTTATGAAGTAACGAATTTGATGTTACTGAATCAAGTAAACTGAAAAATAGATTCGATCACCTAACACTATACGAGTAAACCAAACTTAGGGTCTAAGAATGGAATTGTACATTACATTCCTTAACAATTCCCTTCTTATTTAATTCATTCATTATCATGTGATAACGTAAGAGAATATATTTTTTAATGGGTACAAGTAGATATAAGAGTACCAAAACAAAGTAATATTATGTATATATTCTCAATGAAAAATACCATTTCTCAAAATAACATTATTTTTTAAATGACTTATATAGAAATGAAAATCACACATTTAAAAAATCCTAACAAATTTCTTATTTAGAGGAACACTTATGTATTTCTAAAGTCGTTAAGGGTTAAGGGTTTGTTAGTCCGCAGGATGACCAAAATATCAATAATTCAAGTAATAAGAATGACATTTGTTAAAAGCGACAAACACACACTTCGAAAGTGATTAATTTCTTCCCAAAAAATGGTTAATAAATACCATTGATGGTACAAAAAAGTGGTTAGTAGTAGATATATGATATCTTTAATTAGCACAAAGATTACTAAAAAGTACTAACAAATATAATGTTTAAATATAAACCTAATATTCTCTATGTCTCTATTTTACACTTATGGGTGGCATTTCCAGCTGGATAGTGCAAAGCACAATTATGCAAAAGGGACCAAGATTCTCTTACTACATACTTTTACTCTATATTTTTATGCCTCGAGATTTGGCCAATTCCTCATCGGGACTATACATAATGGAGATAATTCAAATGCAAATTGTTTAAAACTAAATTGTTTATGAATGTTTCTCTAGGGCCACTCAAATGTAATCATTTTCCAAAAAATCCTGTTATTGTGTTTGATAGATAAATTTTTTATTATGTTCTCATTTCCAAGATAATAAACAAAATGTTCTTACCTATTTTATGAATAATATTAAAAAATGTTAAGAATATATAATATTATTATTAAAAATCATATATGATCCAATAGTATAGCCACAATTCCATAATTTATTTATTAATAATTGTTTACAAATACTATAAATTACTTTCTTGAAAGATTTAATTTATATAATAACAAAGTGTTAGTCTAGTAATTTAATGTTTCACTAGATCCAAGATTGAATGTTCAATTCCTAAATATGACACTTATTAGAAGGACAACCATAAATTCTGAAAAAGAGTTCTTGACTGAAAAAGTGACATGATATAATACAAAAAAATAAAAAAGATTTAAATGAGATATCTACTATTTTCATTAAGGATTAATTTCCAGGAATTGCCAACTGGAGCTGCCAAATGTGATCAGCTTTTAATGGATAATGATTTTCAATCAATCAATTTAGAGTACTTTATGTTAACTAAAGTGTTGTTACTATCGACCTATCATCAGCCCAACAATTTAATTCTATATAAATATTCCCACATATTTTGTTTTACAATTTATTCCTATTTATGGATAATAGTAAGTTATAACTTTACCAATTGCATAAAAAATAGTAACTTCACTTGTAAAATATCTAGAAAAAGTTTCTTACAATATAATGCAGTTTAAAAAAGTAGCAAAAGAAAATCTGCAAGAAAGTACAAGTCCATGAGATATTTTATGCGATGCTATCATGGTACCGACTTAGCCCTATTTATTTATTTTCTTCAACTAAGCTCTTATAACAAGTTAAGAAAAATATTTCTCCATTCAGTAACTAAAAATTTAACCCATCTTAATAAATATGAATACGTGAAGATATTTTAATCAAAATACATTAATTTATATTGATAATCAATACATCTAATAATTATATTGCTAAAGTGATGATGATTAATGGAAGACCGAATAACTTTGAAGTAGTGATTCATAAAGTTTTACTTTCCAAGTCTGAGTTGGATTGAAGCCTCATAGCTAGAAGTAGTGAAGTACATAAACTCACATTCAATTGCATTGATGGTTTCTTGTAGTAAATAGTTGTTAAGAAATTGTGGAAGGTGTGAAAATGTAAAGAGAATAATGTATCTCATCATATTAGGAGATAATTTATCTCCTCTAGCCAGTAAATATGTAACACGTATGTTATTTGATTTATTTTTAAAAATATTTTTATAGAAAATGATGAAACATGATACATGTTATGATTTTACTAGCAGAATGGGATAACTTATTTCCTTATACCAAAATTATTTCATTCTAAAATGTAAATAGATATTGAATTATGATTATGACTATGATGTAATGTCACTAAGGAAGTAAGTATGGGTAGGGAGTGAATGCTATCTACAATTTCAGACCCATCTTTATAGTCTTCCTCCTTCCTAGTAAAAGTTGCCAGCTACAATATTTACTACTTACTAGTACTAGTATTTTATTGTTAGGGTTATTATATCTAGTATGAGACTAAAAATTAGTATATGACAAAACTCAAAATATGTAAATTTCATACAAATCATTTACCTAGATGTTACAACTTAAACACATGAAGTTAGCTCAACGTAAAAAATTATTTTATTAAGTGGAAAAGTCTCATGACTTAAGTATTACATTTAGTTTACTATTATTACTCATTGTAAGACTCTTAACATTATTGTCTCCATTAATGGTCGACGTCTATGACGACTTTCACTCTACCAATGCTGACCCAATGTTAGTGTTTTCTCCTTGAGTGTTTCACTCACTTATCAGTATTTAGAAATATACTTTAATCCAGCTTATAAATAGTCTTTACCTGTGACACAACTCTCAATGAAAAACACTAATTATTAAAAATTAGATCTATGAAAAAAACTCAACTCAAAAAACTAATTTATTATTTGAAAGAACTAATTACTTAAATATTATATTGAGTTTGGTATACTATCCCACTCGGAGTCTTCCGACTAGTTTTTAAATTAATGAACCTTGAATAATAGGGGGAAGATTTAAGGGCACGTGAGTGTTGTGTTGTTATGTGGTGGAATTTGGTCCCTGATCGCACTCACAGTCACGGACACCAATGGAATATTAATGGAAATGAGAAACAAGTGGTCACCCAATATTATTGTCTTTTTCTTTCTGAACAAATAAAACTCTTATCAACATTACCATCAACTATGGATAAGGTCTTCTATATACCAATGAGTTATCTTACTATTTATAATGTCGACCATATATACTATTTATAATGTCCACTTTTACCTAATATCTTAATAAGAATAAAATATGCAACATTAATAAGAATAAAATATGATTTTTTTTAACTTGCATCGTCTAACTATCCATTCCCTTTATAATAATATAGCAATTAATTAAACCCTCATTTATTTTAAAGGAGCTATGATAATTTTTATGTACTATCAATGATATTTCATAACTTTATAGTAAGAAATTAATTTCTTTTGAGGTGTGATTATCTTTCTTAACAAATAATGCTCTCAGAAATTAAACATTAAATATTTGGTCATCCTAAGAATTTAACGAGACCTTATATCTTTGTGGTTATGCACTCATGTTAGCTTTTTTCTCATCTTGGAGATGTTTTTATTCTTCCTGTGGTGAACTCCTCTTCTTTTGGATGTTCCATTAGTGAATCATTATCATTTTATTAAAAAAAACTTCCCTCCCTTAAATTAAATTAGCATGTTTCTCTCAAATCACCAATAATTAGAATAATTGAATTTCTCATGTTTCAACTAAAACACTAATTTACATTTTAATGGAACCTGAATCACCCTATGAACAAAGGCACCCCTCCAAAAAAATGTAAGAAATACCTAAATACATATGATATAAAATTAAGTAAATTATTGGAACCTAAATATAGACCATTAATTGGAATAATATATATAACAATATCACATTCATTTGTATCATGTCATGAATTTCTAGGAGAGGGTGTGAAGAGTAATGTTTGCACATATTCATCAACTGAATAAGTGCTTTTATCATCTCCATGTTGATAAATTACTTGAGCAGTTCTAGCCATATTAAGAGAAGCTTTCACAATTGACCAAGGTAGATTTGTGTTCATAGCAATACCATTGAGCTCTTGCCACAACTTACCAATAAACTCCCTTATATGTTTTCTGGCTTCATTTTCATCTGAAATATTATTTTCTCTCATGTGGCATTGTATACTGCAAGCATTATCTCCTCGTTCTTGCTCCTCCTGGACATTAAACAACCAATTTGAGTTATAGATTATTTTTATAATTAATTGTATGTATAATCCATTATAAGACAATTAATTTTGTGTTTGGACTTATTGGCTGAAACATAATAATACATAAAAAGAGTGACTTGTATGTATTAAATAACCAAAAGAGATGAGATAATTTTAAAAATCATTTGATTAATTTGATAAAATGATATTTATATACTAAACTTTGGAAATAGGGGAAATAGCTAGTATGTATTAGCTATAATCTTAATGATTAAAACCAAGCCTATTGACAAAAGTGTTTTGCATATGGGCACTTTGGATGTAAAACAACTTTTTATTTGGGAATTTGAATTAATTAACTCTTTTTTTTTTTTTGCAGGAACTGAAGCAATCAATACTTCAGGTAGACAAATCTGATTCTTGGGAGTGGATACATGACAAATACAAGCAGTATTCGGTTAGATCCACTTATAAGCTTCTTACTCATCATGATCATACAAACTCTCAACAACTATCATCTTCACCTACTTTAGATATCAAAGCTCATTTGAAAGTTACTACTTTTGCTTGGAGACTCTTTTAGGACACACTCTTTTAGGTTTTTAACCAATGACTAACCATATATAAGAAATGTGAATGTTGGTGTATAAAATGGGAATATAGTGAAATACCGTAGAAGTTCCCAAGTCATCCCAAAGCCTTAGAATTTCCCCTGAGCAAGAGAAGAGTCTAGGATATGGCTTCATCATGGAAATGTTTTCCTTTGAGTTACCATCTCCAATGAGGAATGTTGCATGCACCATTGCCATGTATGATCCAGCAGAAATTACCCCATTATTCAAATATTCTCTAAAAGTTGGCATGTACCCTTTGTTGAACCATTTTGCTTCTTCTAGAAATGCTTCAAATATGTCTATCCACTGCACCAATTAATTAACCACCACTCTCTCATTAACCTCTTACACTTAGCTACATTCTTTAATATATGTAATATATATATATACAGCAACTTTGTAAGGTTTTACTATCTAGATTATTACCGTTCTTTTCAAGTGAGCAACAACGGTTACTCCATGCTCCTTCTGAATTCTGAATGCAATTTCATGAGTGGTGTTGTACAATGCCATATAACATATCTTCATATATTCTGGAAGCTGCACCATGGCATCAGGATCCCACCTGCATATAAAATAATAGAAGTTTCACATATTAAATAGGGAACCCTATATATATATATATATGTATATATATATATATATATATGTATATATATATATATGTATATATATATATATATGTATGTATGTATATAGGCCTAAAACAAATTCTAAAATCAGACACTCAACTAATTTCAAGTAAATAATATTGGGATTGTCCAATATTTTTGGGTTTAAAGTTTCAAATAATAAGATTCTTTTATGAGGAGAAAATATTAACAATTAGCCATAGTTTTTATAGGCTAAAGAACAAGTTCTAGAAGCAGACCTTCTGATTGCATCAGTGAAAAGAATAAGATCATCCAATGAGCCATAAGTGTCAAAAATATCATCCATAACAAGCAAAATGCATATGGTTTTGGTAAGTTCAATGCGGCAATTTGAATAACTTGGTTCTGGAAAAATCCCTAATGTCCATAGGAAGCACTCTGCTGGTCTATCTCTACCAAAACCAAGTCTTCCAACAAGTCCTAATTCTTTCCACCACCTAAACAAATCAAGGAAACTATCACATTCAGCATTTCAAAGCATATTTACTTCACAGTTAGTTTAATAGACTGAAATTTGTAGTGAAGTTATTACTTATTATTCGGGTGTGTTTGGTCAGAAAATTAAAATGAGGAAACTGAAATAGTAGGATAAGTCTCAGCACAACAATAAGGTTGCTTGCCTGCATATCTCTGCTAATTCTCTTTGGTGCAGTGACTGAGCCATGTCATAGTCTAACTTTGCCAATTCCAAAAGAGCTGGTATTTGATTGCTTGCATGGCTATATTCATGAATGTAGTTTTTGGCTTCTAACTTGGCCATTTTAAGGTGCCTTGGAAGTATTAAGGATCTAGCAATATGCATGCTTACTTGAGGTCCTAGTTGTGAGATTGAGTTATGGAGATGAACCTTTGAGAAGTCCATGGCTTTGTGTAATAGTTCTTCACCTTCTGCCCCTAAATATGATGCCTCATATAAGCTTAACATACCCCAAATGTCTTTGCTGAGTGATTCCTTGAAATATCCACTCTTGTCACAAAATTTCTTGAAAATATCTGTGTCCAATTAAGACTAACATACTCATTAGTATAGTAATACATGCATGACATTGATACCCATTATGGTTAAAGAAAAGACAGTGACGTGTAAGGTTACATATTTCTATCAACAATTTTGTTGGGTTTCTCAAGGGTATCAGTTTATGACCCTATCTAGCAGTTCAACTCATTTTACTTTGACTTTAGAATTTTTCTTCTGTAATGATTATTATTATCAATAGAGTAGTTGAACGAAAAGAGAGGTTTAAATAATGCTTCTTGATCAACTATAACTCTTGAAGATTGAAAGACCAACTTAGGGAAAACAAATCTTTATATGTATTTTTTATAACATAACTTGTTCATTTTCATATATGTATTTTTTGGTGTTGTTCTCCAATTACAATAACACAGTCTCAAACCTATTACACTCATAATGTTTTTATTAATAAAATGCATGTAGCATATATCTTGCTCTCGTTAGAAAAAAGACCATAACCACCTTTAAAACAATAAATTTTCTCTTTGTTTTAACACCCTCTCCTCTAGCACATTTTGTGTAGCTTATCTAAGACTTATATTAGAATGGATCCTAGTAATATAAAACTAGCATGCATGGGAAATGTATCTTCTAATTTTATATGTAATGATAAAAACTTAAAATGATTTTTGTGTGTATTTTTACACACTTCAAAATAAAACTACACTAAACCTTGGTATAAAAATACACTACTGAAGTTAATTTAGTTAGTAGGGTGTTCACCCACAATGCAAATAATATAATTAATTGTACCAGAAGAAGTAGGGAAGCCATTATGCCTGAGCAATCTGAAGTGAAGGGATGTGGCAAAAAGATCATGGGCAGTGTCATAATCCAATACCCTTCCAAGTAATGCATTGATCTCTTCTTCGAAATGGTGCCCAATTCCTAGATGTTGAATGCTGTCGATTATCTTCAATGTTCCAAGTCGATCAGAGTTTAGCAATGTTTCTTGGATTTTTCTTTTAACTTGCTCTAAACTTTTAGTGCTACACTCAGCTTCAATAGGTACCAACTAATACCAACATGAAAAAGAATATTACATTGTAAATTTGTCATGTTTTTTTGGAAGGTGAAAATTTTATTAAAAAAGAATATATATATATACATCAAAAGAAACTGAAAAAACAACTCCGATCCAAGTTTAGAACCTTCCTATAAGAAGAACTATAAAAAAACCAGAAACACCAATAATGTACGAATGTGATTATCGATAACATTTCAAGCAAATAATCGCATTAGAGATCCATTCAAACGAATAATCTTTCAGTTTAGGTGTATGAATTTGAGCGAGTCTCGGTACTACGTTATATTCTAATTTGCTAAAAAACAATTCAAAGTTAAATATCAGAAATAAAAATTTGATGATTGTTGGACTACCAATTAGTTATACAAAAAAATTAATATCTATTTATAAACACTACTACCATAAATTTACCTATTCAGAGCCGGAAAACGTTACACAATATTGTAAAATACTTTTCTGCTAGGACTTATTAAACTAAGTTGGAAGACTAATTATAAATACTAAGTTAACTTATTGAATTAGAAATAGTTGATGAAATTATTTGACCAAGTTAACAATAAGTAAGCTCCTACTTATAAGCCATAAACTATTTTAACTAACCCATCAACTTAATGCCAATAAGTTAGAGTTTATTTATAAGTTTGACTAACTAAACAAGACTTGAAACAAATAAACTTAATTAACTTATAATCTCATCAAGTGGTCTAGTCTAGCTCCTTTTTTTAATTGGTATGGCTGCAACAACACAAACTTTCATTGATCAAACAAAGGAAATAGTTACAAAGAAATGTGAAAAGTTAAAATTCTGACTTAGTGAGATCCAAGCGAGAAATCCAGAAGTTATTGCCCAAATATCACTAATTAAACTATCACTTGTTAAGTGAGGAAACCACAATTGTTGAGCTAGAAAACCATGCCACTGAACAAAGACATATTTTGCCGAGTGCATGTCCAAACTCAAATCTATTGTTGCCGGCTGGCATAGCGAAAATTAAGTTCGCTGAACGCCTAACACCCACTTGCTCAGCGAAAGACTAGATCGCTGAGCGAGAGCTCTGTTTTTTAGACACCATATTTATTTAAAAAAATCTATATATAATTAGGAAGGCCTATCTACTCCTAAAGAAATCAACATTCATGAAATCTGGATTAACTCCCACCAAAAGTTACACTTTGAAATCACACCAAAGAAGCAAGCCTATTATAAAAAGTGAGATGATGATGAGTATTTTTTAGGTTTGATTGTTGTTATTCTCCTACATATCTCTGAAAAATTGAAACATATATACTTAAGATAATTCAAGCTTAGAATTGAATTGTTAAAAATGTATATATATACCTGGTGATGTAAAGCCACGGACATGATGGATAATTTACTATGTATGACCCTTAACTTTGATGTTTGTAGCGACAAGTTCCATGGTGGAGCCATGAATGGCCATGAACTTCGACAAGGAAATGTGGCTGCAGGCAATGAAACTCTAAGTAGTCTTATAGACATTATATTTGAGGACATTAACGACTAAGTTGCATTATGAAATACTCATACCAATGCCCCACTTTATATAGCCTCTGTATCTTACACTACTTATGCATGATGCATGTGAGTATATTATTATTAAAATTGATATCTTAAGCACCAAAAATGGTTGTCGCCAACCTTAAATAAACATATTTCTACCCTAAATATTCCCATGCTGTTTTGGACCAGTCAAATCCAAGACCAAAACAATGCAACCCAAACTAAGTCATTTTTGCTCAAATTATTAGCTCCACATAAGACCAATTATACCTTTTACACGTAGTAATCATAGTTTCACGTAAACATTATTATTATTAACACTTTTATACTCAAATTGTGATTTATCCAATAGGTAAAGAAACGATTTAGAAGGTCATGAATTCAAATTATGCTATCAAATGACCTTATTCATGAGTACTTAATTAGTAGTTTACTCATAAAATCGCGAGATGATTAATTGTACCACCAGACATGTTGATAAATTGTGTATGGGTTCTTAGATATGTGACATTTTTAATGAAATAAAAGGCAAACGGAATCCATTGCTTCATAAGACATCGTTGAGGGCGAGCATCAAGGACCAGCCGCCACTATGGAACAGCGTTATTGAATTATTATTAGCAAGGAAAGTCTGAAAACAAGAAAATGTGATTTATAATATTTTTTTATAGAAAGTCTGAGTTATTATTAATTAGTATGGTGTTATATATTAACAATTGCGTCTGGTTTTTCCTTTCACATGAATCAACCTTTTCAAAAACATAAGCATGATGTACTTGAAAAATATACTATCTTATGTTATAGTGCCACCATATTACCGGTGCTTCCAATTAGGAATATTTGAAATCAAGAAAATGTGGCTTTTGATTGACTAATAAATCTTTAAAAAACTCTGTCTATACTCAGGAATATGCGAGTTTCAGAAGAATATATAATTCAATAAATACAAATACCATATATGACAAACTCTACCATAAAAAACTTTGTTGGGCTCCCACATGTTAGACCAAGTATTACCTTGAAAGTTGTAAGGCTGCACCAATTACAAACCTCATCAAATGAGTACACAGACTTACCCGTTCTACCATTTTGGGACCTAGACTCGTCCCAGATCCGTATAGGTAACCGTTGAGTCAGAAAATGCTTAAAACATTACAAATGACTTATAGAAAAAATGTTCATATTTACTCGGCTAGAAGAAAACCGGTGATTATGGATTGAATAGATTGTTTGAACCTCCTAGTGAACTAGCCATGCGGATTATATTTTGATGACTGTATAGTCTTTGGTATATGATGTAGTCACTCATCACTTTAATATATGAGAGATAGAAATTACATATTTAGTTCTTGAAAGTGTATCACATTAATTGTCAATGTCTATCACGTTAATCAGTTTAGTCGTTGAAAAGAGATTGAATTAATTGGCCGGATGCACTTTAAGTATTAAAATGACGAGTGACTACATTATCAAAGGAGATAGAAGTGTTGATGATTAAGGTGAAAAAGTTTAAGGAATGAAGTAAAGGAGATAGTAGATTTGAGCTTCATCCATATAGCAAATTAAAAAAAAAAGTTATAAGGTGGTTTGATGGTTAGAGATAGAGTGAAGAAGATTGAAGGTTTGAATCTTATTCATAACGAATACTAAAGTCTCGCCTACAAAAAATACTAACATACTAACAATTATCGATAAAAAAATATGATCTTACTTTCAGTTTGTAGAATGGAGGATTATAGTGGGTACATCATCAGTTATCCCTAGATTGCTAGTTATAATAAAGCAGGTCGGATATATTTGTCTCTTAGGACCATGTTATCCTTATTTCCTTTCCAACACAAAATTTGATTGTCTCGAAGTAAAACAAAACAAAACTTGCCTACATGTTAAATTTATGAGTTATCATTGTCACATTTTTTGGCCTTAGCCTGCACATCTTGAATTCTTCATGTTGAGCATGACTACTCATTAAATTAAAGTCTAGGTGGTCCATTTATGCATATATTTTTTTGGCACAATACTTTTATATATATAT
>NC_032014.1:30994659-30995102 GCF_001865875.1 Lupinus angustifolius
AGGATGAGGATGAGGATGAGGATTGGATATGGATGAGGAGGAGGATTGGACGAGGAAGAGGATGAGGAAGAGGATAACGATAGGATGAGGATGAGGAGGAGGATAGGATGAGGATAGGATAAGATTGAGGATGAGGATGAGGATGAGTATGAGGATGAGGATGAGGATAGGATGAGGATGAGGATAAGGAGGAGGAGGAGGAGGAGGATGAAGATGAGGATAAGGAGGAGGAGGAGGATGAGGATACGATGAGGATGAGAATGAGGATGGTAATGAGGATGACGATGAGGATGAGGATGAGGTTAAGGATAAAGATGAGGAAGAGGATGAGGATAGGATGAGGATGAGGATGAGGATGAGGATGACGATGAGGATGAGGATGAGGATGAGGATGAGGATGAGGATGAGGATGAGGATGAGGATGACGATGAGGATGAGGATGA
>NC_032014.1:30995202-30995411 GCF_001865875.1 Lupinus angustifolius
GAGGATGAGGATGAGGATGAGGATTAGGATAGGATGAGGATGAGGATGAGGATGAGGATAAGGATGAGGATAGTATGATGATTAGGACGAGGATAGGATGAGCATGAGGATGAGATTGATGATGAGGATGAGGATGAGGATGAGGATGAGGATGAGGATGAGGATGAGGATGAGGATGAGGATGAGGATGAGGATGAGGATGAGGATGA
>NC_032014.1:30995511-30995924 GCF_001865875.1 Lupinus angustifolius
TGGATATGATGAGGATGAGGACGAGGATAGAATGAGGATGAGGATAGGATGAGGATGAGGATGAGTATCTGGATGAGGATGAGGATAGGATGAGGATGAGAATGGGTATGTGGATGAGGAGGAGGATGAGGAGGAGGACAAGATGAGGATGCGGATGAGGCTGAGGATGAGGAGAAGGATAGGATGAGGATGAAGATGAGGATGAGGATGAAGATAGGATGAGGGTGAGGATGAGGATAGAATGAGGAAGAGTATGAGGATGAAGATAGGATGGGATGAGGAAGAGGATGAGGACGAAGATGGGATGAGGAAGAGGATGATGAGGATAGGATGGGGATGAGGATAGAATGAGGAAGAGGATGAGGATGAGGATGAGGACATGGATAGGATGAGGACGAGGATAGAATGAGGAT
>NC_032014.1:30996024-30997136 GCF_001865875.1 Lupinus angustifolius
AGGAAGAGGATAGGATGAGGATGAGTACGAAGATAGGATGAGGAAGAGGATGAGGATGAAGAGGAGGGTAGGATGCAGATGGGGATGAGGATAAGGATAGGATGAGGGTGAGGACGAAGATGGGATGAGGATGAGGATAGGATGAGGATGAGGATAGGACCAGGATGAGGAGGAGGATAGGATCAGGATGAGTATGAAGATGAGGATGAGGATATGGATGAGGATAGGATTAGGATGAGGATGAGGAAGAGGATGAGGATAGGATGAGGATGAGGACGACGATAGGATAGGATGAGCATGGGTATGAGGATTAGGACGACGATAAGATGAGGAAGAGGACGAGGACGAGGATAGGATGAGGATGAGGATGAGGATGCGGATGAGGATGAAGATTTGGATGAGGATAAGATGAGGATGAGGATGAAGATAGGATGAGGAAGAGGATGAGGATGAAAAGGAGGGTAGGATGAGTATGGGGAGGAGGATGAGGATGAGGATAGGATCAGGATGAGGAGGAGGAGGAGGAGGATGAGTAAAGGATGAGGTTGTAGAGGAGGATAGGATGAGGAGGAGGAGGAAGGATGAGGATGAGGATGAGGATAGGATGAGGAAGAGGATGAGGATAGGATGAGGATTTGGATGAGGATAGGAAGAGGCTGAGGATGAGGATATGATGTGGATGAGGACGAGGGTGGGATGAGAACGAGGATAGGATGAGAAAGAGGATGAGGATTAGGATAGGATGAGGATGAGGATAGGATGAGGGTGAGGACGAAGATGGGATTAGGAAGACGACGAAGATGGGATGAGGATGAGGATAGAACGAGGATAAGGAGGAGGATAGGATGAGGATGAGGATGATGATGCGAACGAGGATAGGATGAGGAAGAGGACGAGGATAGGATGAGGATTAGGATGACGATGACGATTAGGATTAGGATATGGATGAGGATGCGGATGAGGATAAGATGAGAATGAGGACGAAGACAGGATGAGGAAGCGGATGAGGATGAAGATGAGGGTAGGATGAGCATCAGGATGAGGATTAGGATGAGGATCAGATGAGGAAGAGAACGAGGATAGGATGAGGATTAGGATGACGATGACGATTA
>NC_032014.1:30997236-30997983 GCF_001865875.1 Lupinus angustifolius
GGACGAAGACGAAGATAAGATGAGGAAGAGCATGAGGATGAAGAGGAGGGTAGGATGAGGATGGGGATGAGGATGAGGATAGGATGAGGACAAGGACGAGGATAGGATGAGGATAGGATGAAGATGAGGATATGATGAGGATGAGGATAGGATGAGGACGAGGATAAAATGAGGATGAGGATGAGGCTGAGGATTAGGATGGGGATGAGGATGGAGATGAGGATGTGGATAGGATGATGATGTGAACCTCTTGGGTAAAAGGCTCTTGAAACGATCTATCTTGGTTGGTGTATAGCCTATGCTCACGAATGAGTTAAGCCCTTGAGTTGGCAGCGGAAATAACTTGTGTTTTTGGATAAAAGAAGATGGAAAAGAGATGAGGTGAGGCGCCACAAACAATTCAGTTGTTTGATAAGCCAAGTGATGCTCGCCACAAGAACTTGGTTCTTGATAAGAACTTTTAATCTTGGTTCAGCCAAGAAGGTTTGGAGAATACTCTCACAAGGATATAATCCTCTTTGATTCACAAAGGAATACAATTTAGTTTGACTCAAAGTTGTCTATTCCTCAACATAGAACATTACATATATAGTGGTTTGGCTTGCTTTGCCTCCACGAAATTACCATGAAAATAAAGCCTAATAACTTGCCTAATTAAGACTCCTAATGTACTACTTTATGGCAATCCAACATAGGATGCTTATTGACTAAGAACCTACACACTAACAAGGCCTTATACATGTGTCT
>NC_032014.1:30998083-30999044 GCF_001865875.1 Lupinus angustifolius
AAAAAAGAGTCTACCTTTGTTATTACATTTTGTTTGTTAAGTGTGTGGGTTCGCCATATTGGAAACAACTCTTGGTTAAGTTGATTTTATCAAGAACCCAAGGAGAAATAGAGAGAAAAGTGAGGGAGCGAAACACATTAAACACTTTGAGAGAAAAGTGAGGGAGCGAAACACATTAAACAACTTGAGAGAAAAGAGTCGATAGAACGTGAGAAAATGTCTAGTCCTACAAGAGATGCAGCCGAGTCCCCCAGGACCACAGCCTATTTGCAAGCACTTCATGAAATTAGTGCACAATTCTGAGACCTCCAACAACAAATGGAGGAGATGCGGGTTCAACAAAATCGAAGGCAACATAGTAGTGGTTCGAGTGGTTCTGAACCAGAAAGGAGAAGGAGGCGGAGGGAGAGGAGGAATAATGATGGTGGCCATAGGGAGAGGAGGATGAATGACTGAATGGATGGGGTCAAGATTAAAGTCCCTACCTTTATGGGGATGAATAATCCTGAAACCTATCTAGAGTGGGAGTTGAAATGGAGCAAGTTTTTGACTGCCATAATTATTCTGAGGAGAAAAAGGTCAAGGTAGGTGGCAGCCTTGGAATTCAAGGAGTATGTCATGGTGTGGTGGGACCAGTTTCAGAAGGAAAGAAGGAGGTGTGGTGCTGAACTAGTGGATTCTTGGGATGAGATGAAAATTGTGATGAGGAAGAGGTTTGTTCCGGCATCCTATCAAAGAGATATCCATAACAAACTTCAAAGGTTGACTCAAGGAAACAAATAAGTGGATGAGTACTACCAGGAGATGGAGTTGGCTCTTCTAAGATCTAACCTCCATGAGGACCGTGAGGCCACTATGGCACGGTTCCTACATGGACTCAATCAGGACATCCAGGATGTGGTCGAGCTGCAGCCCTATGTAGAATTGGAGGACCTTGTACAATAGGCCATGAAGGTAGAGC
>NC_032014.1:30999144-30999749 GCF_001865875.1 Lupinus angustifolius
GAGGATGAGGATAGCATGAGGAGGAGGATGAGGATGAGGAAGATGATGAGGATGAGGATGAGGATGAGGAATGGATGAGAAAGAGAATGAGGAGGAGGATATGATGAGGAAGAGCATGAGGATAAGGAAGAGGAGGAGGGTAGGATGAGGAGGAGGATAGGATGAGGAGGAAGATGAGGATGAGGATGAGGATGAGGGTGAGGATGAGGACGAGCATGAGGATGAGGATAGGAGGAGGAGGAGGATGAGCATGAGCATGAGGATGAGGATGAGGAAGAGGATGAGGACGAGAATGAGGATGAGGATAGGATGAGGATAAGAATAGGATGAGGATGAGGAAGTGGATTAGGAGGAGGATGAGGATGAGGAAGAGGATGAGGATGAGGATGAGGACGAGGATGAGGATAAAAGGAGGACGAGAATGAGGATGAGGATAGGATGAGGATGAGGATTAGCCCGAGGATGAGGATAAGAGGAGGACGAGAATGAGCATGAGGATGAGGATAGGAGGATGATGAGAAGGAGGAGGATGAGGATGAGGATGAGGACGAGAATGAGGATGAGGATAGGATGTGGATAAGGATAGGATGACGATGAGGATGAGG
>NC_032014.1:30999849-31000295 GCF_001865875.1 Lupinus angustifolius
GAGGAAGAGGATGAGGATGAGGATAGGATGAGGACTAGAATGAGGATAAGGATAAGATGAGGACGAGGATGAGGATGAGGATAGGATTAGGACGATAATGAGGATGAGTATAGGATGTCGAGTAGGATGAGGATGAGGATAGGATGAGGAGTAGAATGAGGATCTCGAAGAGGATGAGGATGAGGATGAGGATAGGATGAGGAGTAGAATGAGGATGACGAAGAGGATGAGGATAAGAATGTGATGAGGATAAGGATGAGGAGGATGAGGATAAGAGGAGGACGAGAATGAGGATGAGGAGGAGGATGAGGATGAGGATGAGGAGGAGGATGAGGATGACGATGAGGATGAGGACGAGAATGAGGATGAGGATAGGATGAGGAGTAGAATGAGGATGATGAAGAGGATGAGGATGAGAATGTGATGAGGATAAGGATGAGGATGAG
>NC_032014.1:31000395-31134188 GCF_001865875.1 Lupinus angustifolius
ATATATATATATATATATATATAAACACGAAAAATTGGTTGAATATGCTATATATATACCCCGGTATCTGAAATCAGTGATTTTGATTAAATTGTTTTTTACAACAAATATTTATACAGAATCCTTTAATATTAAAAAAAAATCAATTACATAATAAATGTAATACAATCTCGAAAATTACAACAAAAAAAATCAGTAGGTAGAAGAAATTATAAATGTGAGAGGAACGATTAAAAAAATGTTTTTTTGGAATGATTAATTTGGATAAGATAAGATTCCAACTCAATCTCATGCATGTCCTCACAATGATGGTACAAAGACTTAACTTTGTATAATACTAAATTCCAAATTATTGGCCCCTTAAGTGTGAGATTCTCCAACCAATTATAGTGTATTTGCATAACTGCATGATTGAATCAATTGTCTTATTAGCTTTCATATATAGTCTCCTATAAACTTAGCAAAAGGAAAAGATGAACAATATATAAAAGGAATTATTAGCATTGAATTGTTGAAATTTTTTTGTTTCCCATTTCCCCACTTGCCATTCCATTTTGACTTTATAGTTAGTCAACTCAATTATTTGAAATGCAACTACTAGTTTGAGGTTAAAACTTTGAAGAAAAGTGGATATTCATAGCCTATAAGCATTGAGATAATATGTAGTGATAATGTGTATTACTCTATATAGTTTTCACTTGAATGATTGAAAAATGTAAATTTATTCAATGATTAAATTAGATAATTTTACATTTTATTTTCTTGATAAGTGAGATTGTCATCAGAGTAACATGTTTTATAATAATAGAATTTTTTTATTTTTCCCTTCACACATTGATCTCAAATTGGAGTAAATAAAATCTTACCAAAATAATCTTCTACTGATTTGAAATCATTATCTCATAATATAAACTTCCTCTCTATTATAACCAACCACCATTCACATTTTATCTCATCAATAAAATATATAATTGCATATTCTCTCGAGTACCGAACAAGGATGATAATATATGGCACCAAAATAAATTTAAGGTATAGATTTTTCTTTATTTTTAAATTAAAAAAAGTAAAACATTGTAAAATTATATCATCCTTCCATTCAAATATTGGAGAGTCGAGTACTGAAGATGAATTCCATTCAAAATATATATAAGGCACCCTTAGTTGACATCTAACCAAAACCCTCTTTTCCTTGATGAATTGGAACACCTTTACAAACCTTTCTACCCAGTTTTGCACCCTCTTTCTACCCTCACAAGTTCATCACCTATCCCCAAAGAACCCAAAGAATTCAAAGTACTTAAAGCATCAGAGAAAGTAATTACTCTACACTAGTGATTCTATCTCCAAGGATAGCTTTTGATGAAGTTGAGATGGTGAAAAGTGTGGAACAAAGTAAGGGCTTGAAGAAAGAAGAAGATTTTGTTGAGTTGTTGGATGAGGCTGAATTAGGTTATGGTTGGATAGCAATTTGAGTTAGATATATGGCTGTATGATTACAGAACATTATTAATGCACCTAGGTTTTAATTTCTATTGTTAATGTGAAATTAGTGATTTAGAATTTTTCTAAGTTTGTTAAAATTGATATTTAATTAATATCCTTCTTAGAATATGCATTAATTGTGCTATAGAAACTTGTCAGAATTTCTTGCAGTTTTGTGGATCAAAGTTTTGGTGAGACTTTCCTCTATGTAATTTAGGATTTATATTTTGTTATAACACATTTGTGTCAAAATTTTGTGATTATTCAAAACATAATAAGTTTATATTAAAATTTAATAATTTATAATTTTTTGATCAATCATAAGTCTTTAAAACAAGAAATTTTCTACACATTGGTGTCCACCCTTCTTTTCATGCTTTCAAATATTATGCTTTGTATGTAGTGATTAGTGAATATTTCGGTCTTCATTAAATCCTATAATATGAAATCAATTATATTGAACGATTCAAAATATATTAAAATAAGACAAATAAAATAAGATGAGTGCAATTTTATATAACTAGTGGTACAATAAATATTAATATATAAACCTTTATCATCGTAATCCAATTTTAATGGCTGAGTATTTGAAACTTAGATAATGAGGCACTCACTCACTATTTGAATTAGTTATTTATGAATAAAGAAAAGTAAGATTTGTGCGTCATAATCATTTGCTTAAGAAATACAAATACAAATGGGAGTAGCATATATTTAAAAGTACTTATTAACATTCTCTAAAAAATTATTGGTTGACGGAGGCTAAAATATAAAACGTTGTAAAGAGGGTAGAAAATCTACTTTCAGACACACTTGTGCCACTCTATGTTACAATCTATTGCTGATAAAAAAGAAATAGCCATATTACAAACTATGATATATATATATATATATATATATATACTATTGAAAGAAGAAGAAACAAATTTATTAGCATGAACTTTCTTTTTTCCACATCACAGTCTCTGAAATGGAAATGAACATTATTAATATTACCACACTTACCCAGCAAAAGTAATCAGAATAATGACTATGATCATATACTTTTACATTTCTTATTAGCCCTAGTAAACTCATACATAGATTTGAAGAAAACATCAATCTCTTCAGCATTTATATCTTCAAAGAAACTCAACTCAAATGCTGATAATTTTTCCCTTTTCTTTTTTCTTGGTGCAGGTGGGCATGTCAGAATGGCTGGTATCTGGTTACTTGACCTAGTTGGTGTTTTGCATTCTTCTATAGCTTCATGCTTCATATCTCCTTCACTTTCTTCAGCACCTTGTTTCTCTATTGATCCAATAGTCATTTTGGTTCACTAATGATAACAAAAATAAACAAAGTTATAAGCAAATAAGCAACAGCAAATAATGTATATGTATAAGGTATAGGAGTAATTCAAACTCTAGCTATGTTTAATATAAGAAAGGTAAGATATTGAAAAAGAGAGATAGAGAGTGATGGAATTGGCACCTTTTGGTGTTGATTAGTATATTTGGACTATGTTGTTGAAAGACCTTGTGTTGTTCTATTTATCTGTTTTTATTGAAGCTAGAGGGTGTAGGGTTATATTTGCCAATGATTGAGAAATATGTATATATTATATGGATACTTTCTGAGTTTCAGTAAAATTATACAAATTATTTTTTTTAATTTATATAAATCATTCATAATTATATATATACATATTATACTGACTACTCAAGTGTAATTTTTTAACAAAAAAATGGTGAATAATGTAATTAATTAAAACAAAATATAATATATTGTGAAGACAAGTTCAAATAGTATAATGATCGATATCTATTTATTATTTT
The DNA here is from genome assembly GCF_001865875.1 of Lupinus angustifolius. Lineage (NCBI taxonomy): Eukaryota > Viridiplantae > Streptophyta > Magnoliopsida > Fabales > Fabaceae > Lupinus > Lupinus angustifolius. The sequence goes on from NC_032014.1 coordinate 31,003,698, forward strand.
GGTTAGTTACAGTATAGTATATGAGAGATTTAAACACCTCAGAATTATTCATGTATTTTCTAACGAACCAAAAATGATGAATATACATTGACTTTTATATTAATTTGATTTGTCTTCATAATATATCATGTTTTGTTTGACTTAATTATACTCATCACAATTTTTGTGTAAGAAATTGCACTTACCACTCTTATAAGGTTAGTAAGTGTAATGTATGTATATAATTAGATGTAGTTTGTGTATATTTAAAAAATAGAGATGTAGTTTGTATAATTTCACTACTCGGATGATATCAGTATAATTTACTCTACAAAATATCCCAATATTAAAAAATAAATTAGAAAATAAGTTATTAACCATTAATGAAATGAATGTTTCATATATAATATAAAATAGTGTGGATAGAATATTTATGTTACTAACGCCCTCCTCCAAATCCTATTTGGTAACTTACCTCATATTGATGAATTCTAGACCGTTGGTATTTGATTGTAAAATTCAATATTTTTATGATCAATTGGTAAAATTTAATATTAGTAAAAAACTTTCCTTATAATTTCATTAATGCATAGTCTTCAATTTAATATTTAATTTCTCATTAGAACATTCATTGTTTGACTTGATATTATTGGTCAAAATGTAAAATACACACCTATATTCACAAATGATTTCTTTATAAAAAATCTAATAATTTTTTTTTTTATTTTACTTAGTTTCAAATTTCATAATGAATGGATATATTTAGTTGGTTAAATTTTGTGACACAAATGTGAATCCTTATATTCAAATAAAACCTTTAAAACAGTGATGTAAAAACTGTATCGTGACGTTTGACCAGAAAATTGGCGAACTGGACCCCTAACCGATATGGTATGGATGTTGAACTGACTAAGTATCAAAATTGGTCAAAATCGGTGAACCGGCCCGGAATTTGACTAAACCAACCGGTTTATAAACATATTTTTTTTTAAAAAAAACTTAAAAACTCATTACATTGTGACCCCTCTTTCCAACCATTCTTCAACACTCCAAGGCACATGCTTCCAAGACATAAGTGGATTACACATTTTGGTTTCTAACATTGATGTGCAATCTCAGTGACATTTTGTAATCTTGGAGTCAACCGTCTAAATATAGGATTTGATGCAAAAATGGAACATTAATATGATACAACATTGGCTCATTGATGTTAAATGTTAAAACTCAAAACTTATTTATTTTGTAGGGTGAATTATGAACTTGTGTCATTTGTTTATATTTTGCGTTTGTTAAGTGATACTTGTTAAGTGATACTTTTGGATTGATATATGTTTTGTAATTTAGACTTTGAATTTGTTAAAGTCTGAAATTGTTTGTTCATGTGAATTTTGAGTAGATTATGATATAGATTATAAATTTGAGTATCTACTTATTTGAATTTTTTTTGTTACATGTTTATATATATATATATATATATATATATATAAATATAAGCTGATATGTTTGGTTTAACCGACATGCGGTTTAATTACTGAATCACTGGTTAAATGATTGTATCAATATATCAATATCCTAACCAGTTTGATAATCGGTTCAGTTTTAACGATACTGCTTGAAAGTGCGCTCCAATCTCTTTAAAGAAAAAATAAAATAAGAATTTCTTATAATAAAAAAATTAATATTTTGGAGTTGTCACTTTGATATTTTCAGTTGATGTTCGATGATTTCCGAATATTTCCGAGTAGCTAATCTATTAATTAATTTTTTTTGAAACTTATTGATTTCCAAAAATAATGTTCCTGAAAAAAATCCTTTATACAAATCCATGCCAGCCTTCTAACTTTCGTTTGGAGTATTCGTGATACCCCTAATAAAATATTTTATGTTTGCTGATTTTTTTTAAAGAAACAATATACTAGGATAACAAAGAAAAAACTTATAAGTTAAAATATAATAAAATAATGAAATAGTAATTAACTATTGTATGTTATATAGTAATCGAAATAGTGATGGTAACGTGGTAGATTGGAGTTGAATTTGTGCTTATCTAATCCTAACTTGAAACTATCCTGAACTCGAAACCATTATGCTTCAATCAAAAACACTAGCTTATCATTTAAATGGAGTCTTTGTAAGGAATCATAAAGTAATAAAAGTAATAAGAGAGAGTTTAGGGAGTGAAATGATAAAGAAGTTGAAAGTTCAATTCTTACTCATTATAAAATGCTGACGTACCAACATTTATCTATAAAAAAAATGAAGTTGTTTAATCTTTAGTAACATACATATAGGTATATGGAATTTCTACAACGAATTGTACATCATATTTTTCATCATACATATAGGTATATGGAATTATGGATAATTAAATAGAATCATGAGTTAATGATCTCATGCTTAAAATAATAATGCCTTTTTAACATCAAATATTTATAACAAGTGCTAGGAACACACTCTATATCACGATTCCTTAGACACGTTTTTTTATTATATTGGTCCAAGTCATGAATTTTATTTTTTAAATTTTAACCTGTAAACCATTTGTTCAGGTATTTAATTATAATTTATATTACAGACATGAAAGGCATAAACATTTTAGTGCAATTCAAGAAATAGAATTGCTTAAACAACAAGTGTAAAATCTATATCATCCCATAGTTGGTGGTAGGAAGTATAAAACAAAAAATTACATGTACCCAAATAAATAAATAAATAAAAATGAAGTTCATATCCCCAAGTAGCTTCTTCCATGGGTTACAGTTTTGGGTCTCCAACAAAATAGTACCTCCATAAATGCCTGAAAGGTTTATTATAGATCAGAATATAAGAGTGACCAAGCACCAATGTACATAAAGAAAAAAAACTATACGTAAATAATAATTAAGATATTATAAATAAAAGGTTTAACTACTATGTACTAAGTAGGTTTTTGAACTTTGAGGGAATTCCCCCTATGCTCTGAGGGAATTTTCAACTAATAAAATTTAGAATTGATTCCCTTGCACACATCTTTAATTGGGTTCTCTTATGTTATGCTTGGGAGTTGGAATTTGGAGGGGTAGGGAAAGGAAAAAACTTGAGAGTCATGAAATATATTTATCAGATGATTCTGAAATATTTCATTCCCCTCCAAAACTCAACTCACAAATGAACCCTTATGGTCCCTTTGTGAGTTGGGTTTTGGAGGAGAATGAACAGAAAGAGAATAATTATCTCCCAAATGTATTTCATGACTCACATGTCTTTCCTTTTCCTCCATTATCTTCAAAAACTAACTCGCAAAGAGACTCTTAAGTTTCCGTTAGACGCACATCTTCATTAGGATTCTCTTAAGTTTCTATTAGGTGATCCATCTAATTGCCGACTCTTAGCTCCTTGAAGTCAGAAAAGTTCAAATAGGTCTCTATTGTTTTGGGAAAATTACATAGGTTTGTGAGTATGATAGGGTCATTTACAATTTTTTATAAGTTGGAGGACCAAATTATAAACTTTTAAAGCACTTGAATTTCCCAAAAAAAATTAGGAACCTATAGAGTAACTAATCCTAAACAAAACAAATAAGAATGAGTAGCCAAAAAAATGATTTCAAGACTTATTTTTACTTACTAAGAAGTAAATGCAGCAAGGTATAATAAGTCATCAAAAAGAGAGAGTTTTGGTCTTACCTCATTACTCATTCATAAGAAGTGATGTGCAAGAAATAAGGGAAGACACTTCATCTTTTGTCGCCAATCCGAAGCCTTGCCATCTTACTCTACCAAAATTATCAAGCAGAAAGATGTACCTATGAAGTTGAACTGTTAAATACTACACTTCAAAACTTGGCTAACCATGAATTGAATAAGCAAGGAAAAAGGATTATACCCTGTAAGGGTATTCAGTATCCTTAGTTCTTTTCGGAAATAATAGTGGTCACCAAATGAATATACCATCTGCCTCTGAAGTGTATCCTTGGTTTCATCATGATTAGGCTTCTTCATTGTCCAAAGAAGGAAACGCTTTAAAGGATACCGAGATAAAAGCCATGAATCTATAAGGGATACCTGACAACAATTATAAATGCTTCATTACGAACTTGTATTTGACCATTCAAATGTGGAAACAGAAAGAACTTACCACTATTAGATATATTTATTGACATCCAATATGAAGACCAACTCTTAAAAAAGTAATATTTACAAACTACCAAACTAAAATCCAAGATGTCCTACAAAAGAGAGATGATATTTCACATTCCAATTTCCAACTAAAACTGATCTAAGCCCGGCCCCAGGAAAAATGAGATTTGGTCTCAAATTCATCCGTTATACTGGTTTGACCAACTAACAAGGCGTTAGTATAGTTGTGTAAAGCCCTATAGGATCCCCAAATAGACCAAAATGATAAAGGTTCAATTCCTAAGAGCGGCACATGTTGGGAGGAGCAGTCACACACCTTTTGGAAGAGATTAGTTCCTTACTCATAGGGTGAGGGGATACACTTGGTTATACCAAAAAAATACTGGCTTGGCCGAGCTTGAGATTTGTATAAAGTCTGGCACAGCCTGGAAGTAGTATACCAATTGTAATTTTCAGTATAAAAATCTCAGTCTCTCTTCAATAAGCTAAACCAGAAGAGTCTAAAAGATTTGTGGACCAAGATAAATTTTAGAATAAAATGGAAAATCTTTTTAAAAAAATTGTAGTAGCTTTCAACTTCCATGGCAACCTACTAAACACTTCTATAAGTACCTTAACTACCTTCTGTCAAACTCAAACACATGCAAAAAAAATGTCAATTGCAACAACCACACCAATCCATCCCGAACTTGGTGGTTAAACTCTACTGCGGTGACGATACTGTAGGGGAGGTCCTGCGGAAAAATGCTCGGCACCAGGATGATAAAAGGCTATGCAACTTTTTCCACAGAAGTTCAAACACTGGAAACTATGCATATGAGGATTTACTAAAATAGATGATTACCTGATATAAATGAACACCTTCTGATTTACTAAAAGTTTCAACAAAGGGCACACTCCAAGAATTTATCATTTCCTGATAAGGATAAAGAAAGAAGCTTATTGCAGCAACATTAAGCCAAAACCAAACGAAATTAAAAAACCATAACCAAACAATGCAATGAATATACCATATAATATTTCCTTTATCACTTGTTCAATGATCCAAAGGTGCAAAAGATACTTCTTAGGGGATAAAATTCTATACAGAAGGAAATGCTATGATTTTAGCAATAAATAAGTGATTTCAAAGGCCAAAACAAGGATAGTTTAGGGCTATAGGTTGAATTGAAAACTTAGCTCAGTAAGAATACAAATAAAGTAGTTTTTCATTGCACTTTTTTGCTACCTTCCATTCTATCATCTTTTTTCATTTACATTGTTTTCTCTAATGATATTTATATCCCCTTCACAGTGGACAACAGATAGCAGATAATGTGCAGCTTTCCAATTGAATTGTAAGACTAAAAGAAATGATATCATCAGATGTATTAACCATTTAAGACATACATGGTTGGTGTTGGATGCATTGAGATGAGCACACAATGCGACAATAGAACTCTTTTTTTTTATATACAACAACCAAGTCTTAATCCCACTAGGTGGAGTCAACTACATGAATCGAACAACACCATAATACTCCTTTTTTATGTAAACATAATAAATTTCATTTTAATATCTTTACGTTTACAACACACTGCATAATATATAACCTGGGAGTTTGCTCGAAATGAAAGACAAACCAAAGACGCCTTGGGGACAGATGATTTGTCAACATCAACTACATCAGAAATTCGGATAGGAAGCTTCATTGTTCTACCATTTGAGAAGTTGACTTCCAAATCAGGAAACTTCGTAGCTGAAATTGCCGGTATTAGCACTTTATTTGCTTCAGCGATCTACACAAACCACAGATAAAAGTGTCATACTTGTATCTGGTACACCCAAGATGTGCCTTGAGTCTAACCTACCAGCCACACGCTTATTAGATAATGAAACGTATAAATTGATAACAATGATACAGTCAACTGACTATTTTTGAGGTTAACCTAGCAGAGAAATCAGACACCTAGAACTCACATGGACCCATTCAGCTTAGCACAGCTAATATTACGCAATAGGGCATTTTCAGGAATTTAGTTTAGCTTATGAGACCATAATTGAAATAAAAAACATGAACTAAGCATTTGAATCCTACCTTTATACCACAATCAAAAGAAATATGTAATAAAAGGAAGCATATGGTAGAGGTGTCAGAATATATTTTACAAACAGAAACAGAACATGATTTGAGATTAAAAAATGGAGCATAGTTACATCATATTCTATCTACACACCAAACACTGATACGTAATAAATCAAATGGCATTCATGTATATATATATAGTAGTCATAATATAAGCAAATAAAATGCAATGCAATGCAATGAATCTCATTATCTTGTGATAATTGTTTTACCTTACCACCATGTTGCTTGAGCTCAGCCATTTCAGTGACCAACCCCCTATTCATTTCATCATGACTGCACAAAACCCCACATAAGATCACTCACTAATAACACTTACATTAAACTACAACATAAAATTTTTTCCACAAACCCCTCCAAAAAAATCCAAGAGTGAATACCCAAATTCAACCATGAAAAAATGCACCTACTAAAATTTGTCAAAAAACATGAAAAATCTAAACTTGGCCCACAAAAATCTCAAATACCAATCAAATTAGTCATTTTCCACAACAACAAAAATTAGAGAGACCCATTGAATGACTATTTTGATTTTTTATCATCATTTAAGTTTTTAGAGACTAAATTTGAATTTTCGTTTATCCACAGAGCTTAACTTCAAAAATAAAAGAAATGAACTTACATTCGAGCACGTTCCTTCTGAATCGCTGCCTTATTTGCAAACTACAAAAAAATCAATTATTCCAACAAAATGGATTCAAAGTTACGATCTTTAACACAATTTAAGAAAACCCAAATGAGAAAAAAGAAAAAGGGGTGGTTTAATGAGCAAACCTGGTAAATATCGAGGAATCGTTTAGAGGTGAAGCGAGACAAATGGTGAGAGGGAAGTGGATAATTGAAGTTCTCATGATGAGTGATGGGTACAATTGAATCTCTGAGATAAGAATATTTTGGCGTTAATCGCTTCAAACGTAGCATTTTCTTCGATTTCAATTTGATGTTGTTACTCTCTTTTGGAATCAATTTCACTTCACCTTTGTATAAGTAGTTCCTTGTTTGTGTAAAAAAATAAATATGTAAACCTTCTTTTGCATCTTTTTTTTGTTTTTATTTTATGAAAAAATAAAATATATTTGAGTTATGGAAATAATATTCTGAAGCCCCTTTTAAAAATTACTTGAAGCCAAATTAAAAAAATCAATTGTTTTCTATTTAAAAATATAAAAAAATCATTCTATTTTTTTTAATGAATCCTTATAGATTTTTGTGCCTTACATATTTTGATGTTATTTAGGATTCTATAAGAAGAATAACCAAAAAATAAAAAGATTACACACAAGCTTACTCCATCACGCAGACACAATATTACAATCATTGTATAACATTACAAATGTAATTGCAATGTAACATTGAATCACAATATCATGCCATAATATAACTATATTGGACCACATTTATCAAATCGCAACGCAACTATATTAGGCTGAATTAGATAGCATCGTTTTCAAAAATATTTTCTAGTAACCACACTCATGAACACAATTTAAAATACTTCGGAAATTATTTATTAAGGGCTTTGAAGATTATTTTAATTTTTTTAAGAGGATAAATGTGTAGTTTAACCAAACATCAATAATATTATCTAATTAGAAAATAAGTATGTCATTTTCCATGAGTTATTACAAATATTTTAAAAATCAAACTGAAAAATGAATTCACCAATGATTTGGATCATAAATTGTCTATATTTTAAAAAATTGACTTATTAGTCTTCAATTGAACTATTCAGTATACATAGTGAACATGAAAATTGCATTGAACAATACATTACTCTTAAGCTTTACATAGTTGTGTTCTCCTTACCATTTTCATGTCTTACAAGACTGCATTGCTTTCAAGTATTTTTCCTGTAATCATTAAAAATGAACTCTAACACAATCAAATTCATTCATTCATTCTTTCACAAGACTAACTATATCAATTCACTTCTAACCACTATACCCTCTCGCGACATGACATAACAGCAGGCACCAGTAGGAGGCAATTTCCATCGTGAAATTGGAAACCGGTATATGATTGTCAGGTTGAAATACTGAACATAATATCATAGATTCTGTCGATACCAATGTCTGATATGGGCTCGATAGGTTTCTCGTCTCGATCTAGTGAGAAATCAGGACTCGAACGATCCCTACTGAGTCCATCTGAGCAAAGAAATGTCGATATCAGCCATTGGAAAACATTAGCTGAAAACGCAGTACATCCTGACAGTGAAGCCTTACGAAAAATGACTTTGCTTCAACGAAAAGGACTGTTTAATGCCGAAAAATAAACAGACAAAAGTATTCACATGTTCAATAAGCTTAGTAAGTCATATAGCAATAGCATATGGTTACAAAAAATTAACTAGACCTGTATCGCTAAAGATGTCAGCATCGAACTCATCGAAAACTGTATATTTAGATGCAGGAGGAAGCATTGAAATGAAGTTAAGGCTAATGTAGAATACCACTGCTAAGACAATGGTCATCATCAAATAAGTTGGTACTACTAGAGCCCAATACCTGAAAAGCAGAAGTTGCTGAAATTGTTTCAGAACTTTTTTTCACGCGTAGTTGATTCGCATCGTTTTCCACAAATTTCATAATTAAGCCACAGTTGATTTGCAGTCGTTCTCCATATAACAGCTTAATTGAAGATCTCACTACACCTGTTTCAAGCACCTTAACTGGTTTTACATTTGTACAACCTTAAATTGACACCCCAAGAATGTTTTCGCGATGAAAATTTTGTGTTTCATGCACTCAAACAATTACATATGCTACAGGACCCTGATAATTGCGAAAACTACAAATATTAACACGAGTCGAGCTGTCTAACCTGCTAGGGTAGTAAGAGACACCAGTAGGTTGTAGCCATGATTCTGGTATATATGCCCATACCAAGAAAATAACTATTCAAAAAGGAAAACAAGAATATAATCATGACATGTCTTATGAACATCAAATGAAAACATGGTTGGATAGAATGAATGTTGCTTCAAGGTAAATTCCTACTCCTGTTTATTTTCACTCTAATTCAAAATTTCATGTAACAGCTTACAAGCAAAACTAAAGAATATCCAAGCCTACAACTAAAGTCTCAAGGTATGAAAAAACAGAGAACCTCCACAAATGTTGCATTAAAATCCTTTGTTTTAAGGGAATTGCCATTTCAGATTTTCGTACACGACTCGTCTAAATGGGTGACAAACCAATGAATGCCCTGAAGTCCAGAACAACGGTCTGAACTTTAAACAGTTCCGACTGCATTCACTTTTACGGAAGAAGTCAATTGATGCATGAAAAATGTAGCCTTAAGCCTAGCAAAGCAAACACATTAACCCAGAGCACTTAGATAATGGAAATAGCCTAAGATACTCGAGAATTCCAGCTAAATCAACTATAGAGACAACGACGGGGACGATGACGACGACAACAAGAACCAAGCCTTTGGGCACTAGGTGAAGTCGGCTACATGGATCGAACGATGTTATAATGCTCTATCGAAAATCATGATCATTGACCTGTAAAAACTTAACCAATTTTAATTTGTGAAAAAGCAGGATAGTGAGGATAGCAAACTAGACCTATAGCAGAAACAGTAGTTATGGATCCTACAAATCCATAAACTTCAGAAGGCTTAGGGCCACGATCTCCGGACAGTCCAAAGCCAGGATTTTTGTCGTCGGGGTCAAGAAAGGACACGGTTGCCCTCCCTTCGTTGTTTTGACAGACTAAGAGTTCTTCTTGGACTGTTAACAGAATGGGGACTTTCCATGTTGTACCCCTTCAATTACAAAAGCTCTGTTCTACAGTTCTACTATCATATCAAAGTTGCATAACAAATCTGAACCAGCTCAAGAACAATGCAAATAGAGTTTATTACAAGCTTGAAATAGAAATTGCATCAGTCAATGAAACAAGTCTCAACTCTCAAAATTTTACACCAACAAAAACATGCAACCAGAGGGTGCATCACAACATTAAACATAAAATAAAAATTAAAAAAACCCAGCATATGAACTCAAAAACTCATAGCACATATTACAGAACCATAGTCACAAAATCTTCATACACAATCACAGTATCAAAATGGCTTTCAGGTTGTGTAATGCATAATATAATTAGAGCAGAAGAGAATAAAAAAAGCCAGTGCTTTTTGTTTTTTATTCACCAAACCTTACAGGCATAACAACATTGAAAAATACACCAACAACAATCAAAACTTAATCTCAGTAACTGGGTTGGCCACATAAATCGAACAACACTATAATGTTTTGTTATAATGATAAAATAAAAAATAACTAATTCACTAGTAATTGCAATTGTTTATTTTCATTTCTCTTGAACAAATAATAATTTATAAAATAAAATAATAAAATAATGATCAATTAAGTTAAAGTAATATCGATTAACACTGGGTTTGGATAGTTAACCAAATGGGAAACTCACCAGAAATGCAAAGTTTGCATCTTTAAGCTTCAAGTGTGAGAGTTCTTTCTTCCAAAATGAGATTTTGATTTTTGAAGGTAATAATGATATTCCTCACCCTTATGATTAAAAATCCATTATCATTGCTTCTTTGAGTTCTTTCTCAATCAATGGTATAATTCAAATTCATTTACAATTATTTCAAATCATGTCACCAAATTTATGTTTGTTTTATTATAAAAATCATTATTTTAATTTATCATATTCAACTCTCACATGTAAAACTTCTCCCACTATGTAATTTGAAGGTGTTGTGAAAATTTCAACACATTCTCTAGACACATTCCAAAAATGCATATTGATCATAGTTGACATGTGATTTCCTTCTAAAAAGTAGAGATCATAAGCATGTATAAATAAATAAATAAATATTGGAAATTTGGAATGGAATTTTTTGTTTTACACTCATTGTTGATATGGTTTTATACTGCATGTGTGAAACTCCACCTTTCACTTTGTAATTAGAAGGTGTTGTTAAAATTTTAGATACATTATAGAGTCATCATGAAAAAAATGCATGTTTATCATTACTAAAAGGTAGAGAAGAATTTAAAACCTGTGTAGTCTTATTCAGCTTATTCATTTTCCTTTTAATGCAACCAAAATATACTGATACTGGTGTAAGGCGCCACTGAATCCTCAAGGTCGAGATTTCGATTCTTGGGAGCGACACTTGTTGGAAGAGGCAACCACAAACCCCAAAAGGGATTAATTCCTTATCCAAAAAGGTGAGGGGATACACTTGGTAGTAGTACCCAAAAAATATATCAACTTGTGTGCATGTGTTGGTGAGTAATTTCAAACAATGATTATGTGGAAAAAAACAAGCTTAGTTAAATAGAGGGAAAAAACACTCATTGTAGAACATGTATCTTAGAGATTCAATAAGTAGTTCTGTAAGATAATTTACAATGGTGCCAGAAGCAAGAGAAATGATCTGATTCTAAATGACTGATACAAGTAACATAGAATCACCTGAAGCTAAAAGGGACAAACCTATTGTGCAGAAAAGAGGCACAAGCATCACTTAAAATAATGTGCTCTTGCCAAATATTACAAAATATGTACTGGCAAGAGGGTATATATAAAAAGCAAAAGAATGCTATTAGCTCTATCTCCTCATAATGTATATATTATGCTATAAAACAGAGCAGAAAATCAGTGTTATGTGCAGGAAGAAAGCCAAAAGCCCCATCTTTGTCAACTTGTGAAGTTCATCTTGCAAAGAAGTGCTTCTACTTCGCACTCTAGCATTAACAAATTCGCTTCTGTCCGTGCCCGTTGTTGCGGAGACATTAACCGATAAAGAACCTATATTATGAATTCAAATAGAACAGCATCAGAATATAATGTTAAATATAAAGAATTAGTTCCTCCTTGGTTCAAGAAATTGAAGGATCCTGCTCAAGATTCATTTTTCGAAAGAAAAAAAAAAGACCAGTTGGAGTCCTCAAATTGGCCTTATCACACTTATCATTATACTAGTGACTAGACAACAAAGTTGGCTTCTATTCTTTGCTGCATCAAGCCTCAGAAGAACATGACAAGTAACAAATAAAAACACTATTGGTTGGAGTGAAAAAACCAGTAACTTGTGTTCTAGCAGTACAGATGAAACTTACAGTCATATTTAGCCCATCCAACACGTTGACCAGCCAAATCATAAACAATAATTTTGTCCTTTAATACAAGGTCTGTAAGAAAATTATGAGACATTGTCAGTATCATGCTCTCCACAAAAAGATAACATTGAATAAAAATAATTTAAGAATTAGGAACAACATTTTAAATTGATATTCTAGCAGGTTGAGTATGGAATACTAAACCCCAACATCGGCGATAATTGTTCAGAGCAAAGGTGGGGGAAGAAGTTAAAAACTGAAAGGGGTTATATTACGATACTATAGCATCCGCGGGCAGAAAATTCTAATTGATGTAACAATATTTTCTGTATGCATTCACTTCAAATTTTTGAGTTGAGCCTCAATCTGAAGCAAAACTTATTTTATGTATCCTTGAAAGATATCGCCAACAAAACATGGAATATATGACCTAAAGACTGAAGTGTTCAAACTCATACAGTACCTCCTAAAATTGTTAGCCCTTGACCCTGGATTTTCTGAAAGCCCATACACCACATTGATGCCTGTAACATGCATAGATGACCAGTGTATTTAGTGAGATAACATACAGCATATAAAAATCAGATAGAACATGGTGGACGTATACGAAGAATAAATGCACATCGTCAAAGCTATGAGCAGCAATGTCCAAGGATTCACCATGAAATATCTTTTCCTAAAACTCTAGGATATGAGGTACCAGATTTCAGTTGGAAAATGACATGTAATGAGATTTTGAAGAAAAGTTATTTTTTTTCTTTCTCTCATAATAGTAATACACATAAAAGAGAGCTAACAATGCATAATAATAAGTAATAACAATATTTAACCAAATATAAAAGAGTGTAGACTGCAGAGGGAGCTTGTTGGTACTGAAAGATAATATGGGTAGTTTCATATTCCTTAGGAAAAATGGTTCTATAAAAAATTTACATTGGACATTATCTTAAAGAAAAGCATGTGATGCGCCTTTAGAAACAAAGGTAAAATCAGTGTCAACTTTTAACAGACAGATAAGTGGAAGGAAAGGAAAGAATAAGATTAATAGACAACAATTATTCAACCATTGTCAAATGGACCTCACTCCCACTTGAAATCGAAGTCTTTAGAAATCTTGTAATCCAGTCTAATGATTGGAAAATTGAAGAAAACAGAATCTTGAATACTTACCATGGAAGTCTGCTGTATTAGGTAGTCCTGAGCTCCTAAAACCATTGATGCGCCGCCAGCAAAATTAAGACTTACTTGAGGAAAACCATCTGAGATACTAAACACAGTTCAGACAGAAAGAGTTAGAGAAAGAGTGTGTCAAAATTATGTAATTTTTAGCATCCAAACAGCAAAAGGTGGATGGGTAAAATAAAAAATCCATAAATAAGATGGATGAAATGCTCAACCTAACCTGGATGTAATTAGGTAACATTGAACTCCCTTGGAAGCAACAGGTCGTACAGACTGTGGAATTGCAGCTGTAATCTGCATTAATAAAAGTAGAATTTTTGCCATCAATATTTGATAAACCTCAGGCCAAGCAAACAAAAAGAATGCTGTGATTGCTAGTTAATACATGAAACATCAAAGCAATATCTATTGTTGACCAATTGAATAACATGGAATTACCGAAATAAAACTCACCGCATTGACAAAGGGATCATAAGCCTCTTCTGCTAGGTATGCCAAAGTTGTTCCAGAATCAACAATGGTACCTCTGCTGTTTGATGTAGCAAAAACGGATGAATCAATTTGCAATGTCTGCCCATTGACAGAGATGCTCTGCAGATTTATATTGTAATGGGGCCTGCAATATTGCAAAGGACGCAGTTAGTCTAAATGCTTTTTCTGATCAACATTATTTCAACCGCTTCAGTACAAAACACCTTTTGTCAATAACAAGTTCAAATTCTCCAGTTCCTATTCAATTGTATAAAAAATTGAGGTAAAAGTTTAAAACATATTTCCTTCTGGGGTCTGAGGGGTGATTCCAACTTCTTTTAGTCTTAACCATTTTCAGATATGACATCTTACTTTGCTTCATGGTAGAACATATTTCTTTCTGGGTTCTGAGGACTGATTTCAACTTCTTTTAGTCTTAGCCATTTTCAGGTATGAAATACGTGGGACCACCTAATCGGCCACTAGCTAAAAATGATATAGGCTTTGCTCAAGGTACTATTCCAAGATCAGGCACCTCAGTAGATGACAAAACCCAATAACATATTATCCATTGTTGCATAGCTGTATATCGGTAACAAATATCAGGTGTCAAACTCATATCTTTGTCTTTAGGCTGTCCATTGTCACAATCACATCACTAACCTATCTAGAAGTTATAAAGTGATTTCAATGCTCAAGATGGGCAAACACCTGAAACTTCAGTTTAACATCTAGCTTAGATGGATAATCAGAAGCCGAGAACACCAAACGACTTCCAGTATTAAATGCTTGCCATCTACTTTTATTCAATCATACAATTATTAGGCTACTAAAAACAAAGGCACAAATCTACATTAACTCGCTACATTTGTGAAAGAATTCAGATTGCCCTCATAATGGATTTATCACCTAGAAACCGCTAAAAAATTTTAGGCAATAGTAAGAAATTAAATTTGACATTTTCAGTCTGATGAAAGAACTTACTGTGATGGAACAAGTGGCGTATAAACTATGTTTGGTTCCACGATCTCACCCAAAACCAGTATTCCCCCACCACTGTTACCTCCTTTCAAACAATGGGAGAACACTCCTGGAGCTATTCCTTGGGATGAGAGTTGGGAGATGACAGACATGCCTTGTTGCCCAAATCCAAATATTCCATCAACAGCTCTATCAGCCTTTGTCAAGTCCCCGGTCTGCTGGTTGCTACAACTGCACCACAACACAACACAAAAGTTAATGCTTCCAATATTAAACCAACAAACATAAAGATATATATATATATACACACACACGGATGGTTATGATTATTCAACAATTTAAGGCCGATGACTGCTCACCCAAAAACTACAGATGCTGAAGAGGTTGTACTCATGGATCGCTCAAAAAGAGTGCTAAAATGCATATAATCGGATACATAATAGCCTGATGTCCCGCTGCCATCCCCATATTGGAAGTTGTAAGAGCACTGGTTGTTCTGACTGGAACAGCTGGCATCTGATGATTGTACTCCACTGTTGCACCTTTGGTCAGAACAAGATATTAACGAAGATGTTGATGAACTCGTGGGGTCAAAAAAATTGAGTTTAACCTGTAATAAAACCAGCAAACATGATAATGAGAAATTCCCACGACATTGATAATATTGTTATATAGACATGAAATTGAATTTATAGATAGAGAAAATTTAAATTTACCGGAAGCCCACTTGTCTGTGGACAACCATTGCAGGGGTTGCAAGTAACCCAGAGAACATCACTGCCAGTGTCAATCTGAACATTGAATTCCACTGGAGGAGTACCTAACTGCACCTTCGTGAAGTAGAGCCTGAAATAACCCATTAATTCCGATTTAAACACGCACAAATAGATATAATGCAAAGGGGAAGAAAAAACTCAAACATCTATAGATTAAAAAGAGAACAACTTTGGAATTCATAGTGTGAAGAACCAAATTCATCTTTGAGAATGAATGCACCTCCAAATTTAGTCCATTATAAATGAAAAAATCCCAACTTTTGACTCCGATAATCTCAAATGTTAATCAAATTAGTTCTTTACATTACAAATTTTAGGTACTATTTTGATTCTCATTTAAGATTCTTATGGATAAAATTGCAAATTTTCATTTGGTTGAAATTTGAGAGGCACAAAACCAGACCAAGCAATATTGGTTATAACTTTTAAACAGTGACAATAGATTAAAAAAAATCACTATGCAGAAACCAATACAATCCCAAAAAGCTTTACAATTGAGTCAACTACACGAAACCAAAACTTAACTATTAAGATAAGACATGAACAACGAAAAAAGTAAAATTTGAGAATTCAATTACCCAACATCAAAAGGATTGGAAGTTCCTTGAACAGGGAAATTAACAACACCACCATTAGAAGATTGCAAAATTCTTCTATGCCGAAACATATCTCGAGCTTTGAGATGACTCAATTCCACTCCATGATTCGAAGCAAAAGCTCTCTCCAGAGTTAGAGTCACCGGAGATCCAGAAACAACCGCCACCGTCAAAACCACCACCGCCGCCGCGTAAATGAAAAGAATAGCCGCCATTTCGTGACGGCGGTTACTATGAATATAGTTATTTGTGTGTATATAATATATTATTTATGTATATTGAAGTGAATTGAAAGTGAGAAAGTAACGGTGAAGAGTAATGGAATGTTATAGAAAGCAACATAAAAGAAGAAAGAATAAAACAAGGTTGTGGTTTGTCGATGATGTTATTGTGGGTTTATCATAGTATAGTGGAAGGGAAATTTGATTAAGTAAAGTTTTATTAGAATAAATTATCTTCCTATTTCTTATACAAGTGTTTCTAAAAACTGTAGAAATAAGATTTGTGACATTATTTTAATTACTGGATAAAATAACTTTTTTTTATTATATGATATAGAGAAATACTTTACTCTCAAGTTATATTCATCATTGTGTTATAGGAATGAACATGACTAGTCCATGTTCACTTGTTTTGGCTCGGTCATCATGAATTAGACGTGATCAATATTTAAGGTTGGGTAAGAGACAAATATGACTTATTAATATCATGGTCACTTGGTCATTATTTTTGTATGTGTATTTATTCAGTTGTTTATAGAATAATAACATCTCTTTGGTGGTTGAAAGTATTATTGATTCTCTCATGTTTTCGTCGTATATAAACGATTAACAATATATTTTTTCTTATGCGAAATTAGATATCCATAATAGTAAATGATATTGATAAAAAAAATCATCTCAAGGGGTATGCATTATATATGATCAAGTATAGGTCAAGTTTAGGTTCAAAGACTGATCAAGTCGATATTTAGAGTCGAATTAACTTCGATTTAACAGACGAATACGATTGAAAAATATGACTCAACCAACTTTCTGGATATGAGGAAAAAGTCTCATATGGCAAAAACGGCTAAAACTTGCCCCTAGGATATTATCATAGTTAATGGTTTTTATAAAATATAAATTAGGTTGATGGTTGTGAAAATCCAATCATTAATAAATATATATATAGATGGATAGCTTTAGTTTTTTATATATTTTAAAGACGTATTATTAGGTAAATCTTAATGTATATTTTTTTTGGTTTCCCATAGGTATCCTTGTCCTGGAGGCAATCATGTCTGAGTATTAAGTAATTTTAGATATTTTTAAAATTTGATATGAAAATGCATACCATAATAAGTTTTTATTGAATGGTTAAGCAGATTAAATTTATTTTATTTAAAAAGTAAATAAGGATACTCATATATTCTAAAAAAATATTAGTTCTATACGTAGGGATATCTTGTTTTGAAAAATGCATTAGTCAAGTGTAATATTTTTAATATTAATATAAGAAATTGATCTATCTATCTACGATTTTCATTTTATCATTAATTTATTCTTGTCCAATTTAATTTAATTTTTGTTTGATCTTTGTTCAATTTTTGATTGAGTTAGGGGGGTAAAACTTTGGAACATGATCTAATATGTGTTTCAAATAATATAAAAATATTAATTTATGTTTTTAAAAAAATTCTTTATAATTAAATGACATTTTTTGTTAGAGCAATACATATATTGGGACAGGTAATATGTGTCCTTAAGTTCTAAATAATTTGACAAATTGCGTCTTAACTCTTCCTGTGGGTTGTTACTGCTCATTCTCTTTTTCGATTGTTTATAAATATAATTTATTCTTTTTTCTCTCTGGAAGAAATTAGGGTGTTTATGGAGTTAAAGAATTTAATAAAGGGGTTTATTTATGAGGATAAAGTATTTCTTGGTGTAAGAAAATAACTATTCTTCTTACACTAATTAAACAATGATACATGTCTATTTTTTTATCTATTTTTAAGATAAATAAGAAAACAAAAAAAAATATCACAAGTGTTTATTAATGAGCGAGTATGAGGAGATAATTCAGGATATATTTATTCTCTTTATTTATATGTGAAATGTAGAGGTTACACAGAATGAATTTTGATATTGACGGATGAATTAAAAATTATTCACTATTTCACACAAATTTATTTAAATTATTCAATATATTCATACCCAAACTTAATGGATCAATTTTAATTCATTTATTAGTCTATTTTCATAGATATAGATAGATGAATATTCAATCTAAATCTACTTATGAGTTCATTTTCTTAAATTTAGATGAATGAATATTCAATCTATTTAATTTTTTTAATTGAAACTAAAATATTTTTTAATATGATAATTCTTTTAAAAATCATTACCTTAGTAAAATATTTATTAATTCACTTTTTAAAACTATCTTTTCAAAAAGTGTGTTTAATTTTTAAAAGTGAATTTTCAAACTTTTAAAAAATATTTTATTGCAATCTTCTAAAAGCATTTGACGTTTAAGGTTTTTATATGTAAATTTTTTAATAAATATTTATATATATTATATACTTAAGAATAAAATTTTAATATTAAATACATATGCTTGTCTTATAATTGATCTCAATTTAATGAAAAAAAATAAAATGAGAGTGATAAATTCTACAAGAAAATAAGAGTTGAGATAACCAATAAAATGGAAAAGTAAATAACACCATTTTTAATATTTATTTCTTGGAGGGATCGAATATTCATCTAAATAGATATGTCTATGGATATTCATTTGATATAATGGATTGATTCAAATCCATATATTATTAAAGTTGTTAATTGAATTATATTCACTTAAATACATTGGCTCTAATAAACAAATTCAAATTGATTTAATTTTCTTGTATTTGAATATATCGTAGATGGTGAATAATTTTATCATCTCTAATATAACTTGTTAATGTTAATTGTATCCACATTCTCTCCAAGTACCTTTAAGGTGAATGAATAATTGATTTCCTATAAGTAGTTAATGTTCGTCTAGGTAACATTTATGAAGGGTATAAATATAAGATATGTTCAACTTAATAGGTGAGGGTTTAACAACTAAATCAATGAAAGATTTATTCTTGATAAATGACAATAGTTATGACCTTTAGTTTGAGTCGAGATTTTTTGTAGTATAGGATAATCCACCCAATGGTAGTAGAAATATTGACAAAATATAGAAAAAAAATTAAAAAGTCTAAATTTTTAAATATATTTATAATTAAATAATTTCAAAATATTATATTTATCTCACATTCTAGTATCTAAGAATACCGAAAAAATATCATTTACCATAATTTTGAGAACTTTGATAGGTTTGTCAAAGCATAAGGGTGGAGTGTGTTAGGTGTGGATGGATCATACCTTGACATAGTAGCTGATATATATATATATAGGAAATATTAACCAATGTTCGAAACACATTCATTAAAATAATAATATAATATTGTTTTGAAAATGATGAATCTAAAATTCTGCTAAATAGTTTACTTAACTTTTGAGTTTTGATTAATATTTTTTTTATAATGTAATAGAAAAATATATATACATTATCAAATTTATATAAGTTGTTGATTTATGGAAACAAGGGTACTTTAGCTTTTGCTTTGTTCCGCATTATATCAAACTTTAACTAAACCCAATGCACAATTATTTCAAAATTCACCTTTAGATGTCTGTTTTTGAAAGGGAAAATGCAGTCCACACCTATATGACTATGTCCCCACCATCTTTTGCTTTAGCTTGTTATAGAGAAGGAAACGAAATAAAAAATATAGCAATAAATCTAAAAGTCAAAGTTTCCATAATTTTGATGAGCATCATATATTTAATATAATTATATTAATTATTTTTTGTGTTACAAAATAAGTGATTTAATTACTGACAAATTATAAAACTTTTGAAACTGATAATGAATATAGGCTTAATGAGTGAATACTTAAACGGTTGGCCTATATAGGATAATGAGAACTGTATAAGTTAACGCATAAGGAATGTTTATGGTTCTCAATACACCTAATCACAAATAGTTTTCACATCTCTCAATCAGAAAGAAAACGAATGTCCCAAAAGAAATTCATGATTTGGTTGAGAAACGTCATTATATCAAATGAGTATACCAGAGAACATGAATTTAGATATGATATTGTATCCTTATTTTATATATGTATGAAAATCATGAGACTCAAAATCCTAATATTGATATTTCACCAATCAAAAGAAATTATCTAACAATTTGTTCACTTATGGATGGTAAATTAATTTTGTTTAAATATATATGACTAATTCATTCAACAAGAATTTCTATTAGGTATAAACATTAAACTTTAATCTTATGCAATGCCAATAAGTCTTACATTGTATATTTTTCTTTCTATTACATTATGGCCCATGAATTTTGAATGAGTTGAGCTGTCATTCTATGATTAATATAATTGGATTTCTTTTTACTACTGGACCCTTAGGATTGGGTAAGAAAAAAAAAATCATCTCTTATATTATTTAATTTAAAAAATGATAACAATTTGGATACTTAGATTTTTGTGTGTATCAAATGTTAAGAGATTTATCAAATACTACATAGGATCTCAAACCTAATAGTAGGGTAGGGCGATTACACTAATTATATAGGTTAATTATTACTTGATAAAAGTATATGGGTATATAATGTGATAATATTCAATCTCAACTTTTTTCCTACTATAATTTCTTAAACGCTATACTTCTTGCACATCTTTTTGGCCACTACAAAAAACATATATTATTCTAAAGTGAGACAATTGTGTATTGATTATCATTATTAGGGTCAGTGACTTCCATAGGACAAAAGGCCTCAAGGTTAGGTGAGAGATAAATCTTATTCATCCCATGCACACACTTCATTAATAACATGTTTTTTTAGTTAAAAAATAAGTTTAGTATCCTTGATAGTTTCATCATCAAAATCTTAGAAATATTCAGACGTGTGACATTTTCTGAAGTATAGTTGCATCATATATAGGATCATATCCAACTTTGATAATCTAAACCAGCCTCAACGTTGACTTGGTTCAATTCTATTTGTCTTCCCACAACCCTTCTAGAGGGAACTAAATGTTTTTTATGATGATTTTTTTTGTTTCCTACATGTATCATCGTATCGAAGATAATCATGATTGAGCCGAAAATATTCATAAGTATATAGAGCTAATTCTTTTAGCGGACATTTTTCTACCTACAAGACTTGAACTTGAAATCTTGTTCAAAGAGAATCAAACATATATCATAATGTATCATTTGAATTAACGTCAGTTTGTGTGTTGGTTTTATTTATGAGATAGGTTGCCAAAAAAACATTTAAAACTATAGAAAAATCTATTTTACTAACCTTTTTTGAAGCGCTAACAAAATGTATTGACGATAATGAAATCCAAACATAGAATAAATTTTAAACTCAAAAGAATGTCATTTTTCCTTTATTTCTTATTTCTTATATATTATTGGAAATTAACTGAATCGAGTTGAATCAGAGTTTAGCTCAGTTCAATTTGATAAGGATTCGCTCAATTTAACACCCGACTCGAGTTTGATACGTCTTTCTTTTTAGCTTGAATTCAGCTTGACTAAAATTTGTGAATTGTTCGACTCAGTTTGAATTAATTCATTTAGACAACTCAAATAATTAATTCATTTTAAAGAAACACTATAAAATGTTATAAATATAATATTTTTTATATATAATAATTAATAAAAACATAAAAAATAAGCATAACTGATGATATAACAACAAACATAAGAATTAGTTTTATATATATATATATATATATATTAAGTAATGTTATGAACTTAACGAGTCGGACTGTATCCAGTTCAACTTTGACTCATTTATTTAACAAACTCAATTTTCAACTCAGGTTTGATTCATTTGGTTCATAAACCAAGTTTATCGATCTAAATAACGAGTCGAGTTTTGAACGAATACTGAGTCGTTTCTATTCATTGTCAAGCCTAATCAAATTATTAAATATTTGATTCTTATAAACGATACTTGTTGGTAATATCAATGAGTTGAATGAATTGGCTGTTTGAGTAAAGAGTATATAGCTTGTATATACACCAGATATGCCCCTATTCTCTTCACCAACTTATCTATAACTTTTCTTGTAAGATATGAGGTTCCTTATCCACACATAGTTGCATTAATAATTAAACAATCATAAGTGAAATCAAGTATTTGTTTAGAAATATTTATTTACTTCAAATCAATACTAAATTAGAAAGGTCACTTTAATATTGTTTAGTTATTTTATTTTGAATACTTTACTACCTTGAATTGGTGGTACTATTTTGGAATTAATTTTGTAAGTCCCTATTTTACATGAAATCAAACGCCTTCATGAATATCTTTAGTAGTGTTTTTGAACTTTTTTTTATAATAATAATAATAAACACTTTCTTTTTTCCTTCCCCTCTAATTATGGATTATGCCATGGTCCCTCAAATGTTTAAAGCTACCTTTGTCTATTTTACAGCAATAAATCAATGAAAAGAAATAAAACCAAGCTAAGGAAGTAGAAAGTACACAATATCATCTTTTTCTTTGCTCATATTATACTTTATTCATCGAAATCATCATCAACTCATTATTGGAAAATGTTGTACTTCATGTTTTGCAACTTCCAAAACCAGAAACAAAGGAAAATGTTTAGTGGGCAACTTTTGTTGACCAGAATGGAACAACAAATGTATGTTTATTTATTATTTTTGAAAATGTCCATAGATTATGTAAAGTAGGGTAGAAATAAAAGTAAGTATGTATAATATAAATATAATATTGAAGACTCGGTATTCAATTAACAATTTAACAAAACCACAATATCTATTTATATCTTATAAAACCAATGGACATTAATACATTAGTATAAGACGTGTGCGCATCTTCTATCCTAAAAAGTAAACCACTCCATATATGTATATTTGCTTGTGATTGGTAAAAAATACTTAACTATTAAATTTTTAATATAAATATATTATTTTCAATCAATCACAAACAATTGCACATATAATGACACACTTTTGTGAGACAAAAGATGCGCTCCCGTATAAGACCTTATTAGATATCTAAGTATCGAACTAGGTCAATTATCAAATATTTGATTTCCATGAGCGACACTTGTTAATATGAGCAGTCACACATTCCAAAAGAGTTTAATTCCTTATCCTTACGATAAGATTAACAATTTAACATCTTTCAAAAATGAAAAAGCTTAGATATAGAACAAGTTGTACTATTGGTTCAAATAATACATGTTTGATTCCCCTTAAGCAAGGTCTCGGGTTCGAGTCTTGTGAATGAAAAAATATTCGTTTGGAGAGCTTGCCTCACATACCTGTGAATGTTCCAAGCTCAGACATGATTGCCTCCAGTGCAATGATACATGTGAGAAACACAAAAAAATAGAACAAGTTGTATGATGACAACCTCAAGGGGTTGCCTTTGATTTAAGGATCGTTTTAACTTGATCTTAGGCTTTGTGAATGTGTGAATTTGGTTTTGGGAAAGTAGGGCAATTTTAGGGTGGATTTGATTTCGGTTTGGAGGTTTAAATAGGCTAGGGTTGGTGTATGGATTATTTTATGGTCTTGGCTTGGCAAGGTGTTTAGGGTTGAGAGATTTTATAGTGTTTTAGGTTTTGATTCTTGTAGGTTGTGGTGGCTGTTTGGGTTAGGGTAGGTCACAGTTGTGAAGTTAAGAGCCATCTATCTTCTTTCTTGTTTTATCGATCAACACCATTTCAATGAACTACTTACACATCTATAAATTTGTAGTTACATTTAAAGTTACAAACAACAAACTACATTTAAAGCTAAAAGCTTAGAACTAGTGGTTCAAATTGTTTGGCCGAATTGACCTATCATGTTTTCCACTAAAGATTGGGTTAGATTTGGATTGAGTGATTAATATTATTTAACAACTAAATATTAATGTGAGTGTGATGGATTCATTAATATTATAAAAATAATATTTACTTGCATATTATATTGGATGAGCGTAATACTTATGCATCCACATAAATATTTATAGACCAACAGACGTTGGTTCAAGTGGTACATGTTCGAGTTTTGTGAATGAAAAAATATTTACTGGGAGAGTTAGCCCCACATATCTGTGGATGTTCGCGGCTCGGATAAAATTGCCTCAAGTACGAGGATACATGTGGAAAACAAAAAAAATACATAAATATTTATAGGCATTTTTTCAATAATTTATTTATATTAATTTGGTCGAGAGTCCATCATAAACAATTAAATATGAATGAGAATTATCCGATTACATTATATGGAACTTATATATATTTAATATGTATTACTTTTTTTTTATACTACCAAAGTTATTTTCTTACCCTATGAATAAAGAAGTAAGTCATATAGAGATACATGATCGTCCCTCCCAACAAACGTCTTTTATAGGAATCGAACAATTCAACTTTTGATTACCCTCACGATGTATAATGTTCTGTGTCTTGTGATACTAGACTAACACTTTATTGATAAATAATATAGTGTATATGCTTAATTTCCCTTAAGTAATGTGTCATGTTCAAGTCTTGTGCATGAAAAAATATATACCCATTGGAAGAATTAATCATAGTAGATATTCTCGACTCGAACGCTATTGGCTCTCGTAAAAATTTGTTGTCACTCTCATACATTGATTCATATACAGATGATAGATACATTCATTTTTTTCTTAGATTTCGCGGCAACACCTACTCATAAAAGTAAAACCCTAATATACCGTTCACTTCAAAACCAAGCGATTCTTTCCCCTCTATCTCACTCCAACCCTTCTAATCCCTAATCACTATTTCACAAATCGATTCACCGTTTTTGAAATTTCCATTTTCTCTCTCTCAGTCTTACTTTATTGATTCCAATAGCTTAGATTATAGTTTGTGTTTGAAGGTCCTACAATGGCGGAGGACCGAAATGAAGGGAGTGATTACAGTTCAGAAGAGGAAGGAACTGAAGATTATAGGCGCGGAGGGTACCATGCGGTTCAAATTGGCGATACTTTCAAGAATGGTTGCTATGTGGTGCAGAGAAAACTCGGTTGGGGTCATTTTTCCACTGTGTGGCTTGCTTGGGATACTCAGAAATTGGTATGTGTACTCTTTTGTTTACTTTTCTAATTATAATGTGGAAAGATGAATGCTTGTTAAGTTTGAATTTTTGTTGTCATTCTTGAAACTGCCTACGTGTGTTTGATGTTATACATAGTCGGGCATAAGTCCGGTGAAATGTGAAGTTTGTGTTAGACAGTCGAGAATCAACTTATAACTTTGTCTAATCTCTATGATATAAATGACATAGGAATAAGTTTTTTGTTCTTCATAAGTTCATTTTTGTAAGCTTGTTCTGATAACCCTAAATAAAATGTCTGTAAGCTCTTTGTAATGACTTAGTTTGACAAACCTGGTTAAAACATGAAAAACTGTTTTTACTGGAGTGGAAAAAGAATGGTTTCTGGAGAAACTGGATTTTCAAGTTTGTTTGGTTATTTTGCAGCACATCGTGATATCTCATTGCACTCGTGCATAACTAACTGCCAAACGAACTATTAATCTAAAGTCTAGAAATATAATGTTTTATGCAAACAAATGTGTTTCAGGTTTTTCTTGCCTTGTTGATCTTTCTAACTTTCTATTTTGACGATCATGTCTATTGCATATCATTAGAGTTCATGTATTTATATGGCATATGCTTTGTGTCTGTATTTTTTTGAAAACCTTGCTAACAACATGCTATTGTCTTTAATTTGGAGCTCTATTAATGATGGGTAACTATTTGTCTGTAGCGGTATGTTGCCCTAAAAATTCAAAAGAGTGCTCAGCACTACACAGAAGCAGCAATGGATGAAATAAAGATTCTTAAGCAGATTGCAGAGGGGGATCCAGAGGACAAGAAATGTGTTGTCAAGCTATTGGACCACTTTAAGCATTCAGGGCCCAATGGCCAGCATGTGTGTATGGTTTTTGAATTCCTAGGTGACAATCTTCTTACCCTTATAAAGTACAGTGATTATCGAGGGGTTCCCCTTCCCATGGTTAAAGAAATTTGTTTCCATATTTTGGCTGGTTTGGATTACTTGCATCGCGAGCTCTCTATAATACACACTGATTTGAAGCCAGAGAATGTCTTGCTTCTGTCTCCAATAGACCCATCTAAGGATCCAAAAAAATCAGGTGTTCCACTTGTCATTCCAAACACCAAGGACAAGACTGTGCCCAAGATTGGGACCGCAAAATATGATAAAAGCTTGTATGGAGATCTGACCAAGAACCAGAAAAAGAAAATTCGGAAAAAGGCTAAAAAGGCAACTCAATGCAGTGTTGGGAAGGAAAGTACCGAGGAAGCTGAGGAGGATTCTAAAGCACCTGAGCAAGATGATTGTAGTAATGATGCCAAACCAAGTGTAGAATCTGGTGAAGGTAAACCTAATAGTCCTGTGAGTAAAGATGGATCAACAAAGGCTTCTGAAACTGAGGATGTTCCACAAGGAAGTCATGATCATAGGAGAGTAAGCAGTTCTACAAGAAAAAAGTTGCTGGCAGCTGTTGATCACAAGTGCAAGCTTGTTGATTTTGGTAATGCTTGTTGGACTTATAAACAATTCACAAATGATATTCAGACGAGGCAGTACCGGTGCCCCGAGGTTATTCTTGGATCTAAATACTCAACTCCAGCAGATCTATGGTCTTTTGCTTGCATTTGCTTTGAGCTTGTCACTGGTGATGTTCTTTTTGACCCCCACAGTGGTGACAACTATGATAGGGATGAGGTAACAGAACCTGTTTTTGTCTTCAAAATTATTGGCTGGCTTCATTTCTGGCTATCATTATCTTATGCGTACTGTGAATATTAATATTATTACTATTTTGGCTATGATACTGGCTTCCTTCAATTATTGTTACAGAATAGTATAATTCAGTAATGTACCTTTTCACACTGTTGGAATTGTATCTGCATTAAAGAGGACTTCTGATTTTGTTGAGTAAATGTTAAATTTTTTGTATGCATATTGTTGCTTATTTATATTTGTGTTGATTTTTTGGTGTCAGTTTATGTGCTATAGTTAGGAGGTGATTTTGGAGACTACTAAACTTCAAGTCACAAGGTTACATGTCAGGCCCGAGACACAAAGTAATGGGGTAATAAAAGGATAATCTAAACTATAGGATTCAACCAAGTGGATGAAAATGAAGTGTTTCAAGTGTTATTTGTGATTGAAAAGTACAATTCAAGCTTAACGGAAAACTTTACCGCACAACTATAGGACTTGTGGTGTTATATGGGATTGAAAATTGGGTGGTAAAAGGTGAACACGAGAATAAGCTCAATGTGGCAAAGATGAGAATGCGAGAGAAAGTTAAAGTTACTCCTCTTGTAGAATAGATGGTCAGGTCTCATCTTAGGTGGTTTGGGCATGTGTGGAGTAGACCGGTAGAGACCCCAATGAGTACAAGGTGGGTCGTGGGGAATAGTTAGATGTAGAGGGAAACAAAGAAAAACTACATGCTAAACTATTAAGGATGTAGTATTGAGTGGTTTGTCTATAAAATTAGTTTACGATAGGACATCATGACATTGTTTGATCCATGCTCCACATAGGGGAAATGGAGGCTTGGTTGTTGTTGAAGACTTGAAGTGCTTGACCTTTTTCTTTTGCTGCCTGGACCAATAGTTGTATCATCTTCTGATTTTTTTCTTTGCTTATGCCTGTCTTAGGAATTTGAATTGTTTGTGAAAAACAATGAACATATGAGAAGTTTACACTGTAAAATGTTTTCTCTACTGTTGTAATCCAATAGTGGGGGTGAAGTAAGGGTGTTACATTGATAATTTTGGTGTTAAAAATAGTTTGGTCAAAAGAATGACTTCTATTCCAACTAAGGATTTAACGTTACTTGTCCCTCAGCTTTGTCTTCGGAAGGGAGAAATAGAGGCTTTAGGTTCTGGTGTTATGCACTAGATCACCCACAAGACATTTCTTCATAGAAATGTGCTTCTGTCAATACTCAATCGCATCTTGAAGTGATTAATGAGCTAAATTATGACTTTTTGTCTAAAGATGTTGCAATCTTTTCAGTTTTGGTTATTTTGTTATTCCGTGATCTCAGAATTGAATTACTTTGGTGTACATTAGAGTTTTTCTAAGTAAATAGGGAAACTGACTTTTTTAATACCATTGTGGCTCTAGGCCCTTGTTTCCTTCAAAATATTTAAAAGAAATTATCACTTCATACCTACTGAAAATGGCATTATTTTCTTTTTATTGGAAAAGATTTACAAAAATGTGAAATAATGCCATGGTTATTCGGACTTCAATTATTTTGATGATATTTCAAACTTCACAGGATCATCTGGCATTGATGATGGAGCTTGTTGGTATGATGCCTCGCAAGGTAAGCATGTTAGCATTTTAAGGTTGGTATAGTCGAGAAAAAAACATTCAAAATACTTTTGGTTATCTCACATAATTCAGTTACTCCATTAACAAGCATTATATATAATTGACATACTATTTCTTCCGTTGTCCGAACAAGGAACATTATGGCAGTTTACTGCAATTAGTATCAATGTTTTTTCTATTATTTATATCAAATTATTTTATCTGTTCTGATCTGCAAGAATTGAACAAATATTTCCTTCAGATTGCACTAGGTGGTCGCTATTCCCGGGAGTTTTTCAACAGATCTGGTGATTTGAGGCACATCCGCAGGTTGCGTTTCTGGCCTCTTAATAAGGTGTTGACAGAGAAGTATGATTTCAGTGAGCAAGAAGCAAATAATATGGCTGATTTCCTTGTTCCATTACTCGATTTTGTCCCTGAAAAGAGACCAACAGCTGCTCAGTGTCTTAGCCATCCATGGTTCAGTGCAGGTCCTCGGACTCTTGAACCCTCCTTGACTACTACTGTGCAACCTGATGCTATGGATGTGGAGATGTCTGAAAAGATGAAGAGAGAAAAAGCTGAGAAGGAGGCTGTGGAAGTTGGTATGGGGAACATAGCTATTAGTGGAACTCTGAAGCCACTCAAAGAGTCCCAACCAATAAGGTCGTGAACATAGATTGAAATTTCGCATTACTGGGTAGTGTTTGCAACCTGTTCTTATTTATATGGTAACCCTTGCTGGGTCTTGGAGCATGCTTTTTTTATGGAACTGTTATATCTAGACCTTATGTGCAATATAAGTGTGGTTGTGATTTTGGAAGCCATTTCATAGGATAAAGGGAAGCTGAAGTTGTGCTACACATGAGTGATATTGCAAAATAGAATGCCTCAGATAGCTAGATTCCTTCATTTCTATACAAATTGTGCTATGTTATAAACACAAAGCGTGTTTTGAAACTTCTACCTAGATTAGAGTTTTCTTTTTAAGGGCTTCAATTGTACATTTGAATGAGTTGATTCTTGACATGTCAATATCAGATTTTGTTGCTATGGACACAGCATTTTTTGTTTAGTTATTCACATTTTTAACCCAACACTTCGCGATGCAAATCGGATGTTGCATCGTTTCAATCCAAAATTGCCTCCTGTATCGACCGAATGGTGTTGTCAGAATTGCTTCTGGATTGTAATTCCTGCCAACTTAAAATAGGAAGGTCGTGGCGTCCTGCTCCGAAGTTGATTCCTGGAAACCTGAAAAAATGTTTTTTATTTTGATTTTTTAATACTCACTTCAGAATGAGAAAATTATAGGTTAGTTGTGCAAACCATTTTTGCAATACAAATATATTAGTTGTTATTGCAGATACCAGTAGTGTAACTTAAACACCTAACTGATGAGATGCAGATTTTTTATCATTGAGATATACTATTGAAAAGAAAATATATATTCTCCTACCTACTACTCACAAAAGATTCACATACAACTATTAATGAATCCTGATTTTTTATGTTTGTGACTTGTAAGATTAGCTGTGTGAAACCAAAACCATGAAAAAAGACACTCTGATAAGGATATGTTATCTCCAAAGCAACCACATTCCCTTCTATGTTCACATTACATCGTTACTCTATTTTTTTAATATTTATGCACCATTTTGATATCATTTATTTAGTAATATGTATATAGAATACATATATTTTTCTTATTCAAAATCAATAATACTCCTTCTGTCCAAAATACTAATAACTCTCTGCTACACAGCAGAGTCACAATCACAAAAACTCTCTTTCTCTTCCAACATAATTTCAATGGCTTCTTCTACTTCTACACGAGTGGATTTAGATGGGAACCCCATCAACTCAATCACCATATGCATGATTGGTGCTGGTGGGTTCATAGGGTCACTCCTATGTGACAAGCTGATGCAT
Organism: Lupinus angustifolius; assembly: GCF_001865875.1. Classification (NCBI taxonomy): domain Eukaryota; kingdom Viridiplantae; phylum Streptophyta; class Magnoliopsida; order Fabales; family Fabaceae; genus Lupinus; species Lupinus angustifolius. Next base: position 31,034,420 of record NC_032014.1, read on the forward strand.
GAGACACCACAAAAGGTTCTCGCTTTGGATGTTTACAATGACAAAATAAACATCTCTTGGAACCAAGCAATCTCCCATGGCATGATCGAATACAATTCCATCGCCTCAATGTCAAACAAGATTCGTGACTTGAAGGTCTCATCAAAATGGCAGGTCTGGTAAATACCCCTTCAATTCTAAGAGCCTCTTTTGTCAATGCATGTTGGTCCAAATGACAAGGAACTTAGTTTCATTAAGAAAAAACTTTACTTTCTCTTTTGGGTTTCTTTTTTTGTTCTCAAAATTGTGTTTTTTGTTTCACTGTTGTGCTCTTTAGACCATTAATCTTAGTTTCATTAAGAAAAATATTCGCTTTCTCTTTTGGGTTTTCTTATTTTGTTCTAAAAATGGTGTCCTTTTTGTTTTTAGACCATTAATCTTGCTGCTATATGCACTCCTGCGGATTACAACACGCGCCCTTTGGACACCATTTATAGTAACTTCATTGATGCTCTTTGTTTGATGTGAAATTTTGATTCAAATATTGAGTATTTGTAATGTGCGTGGGATTGATGTGATTTTTGATGTGGGGTGGTTTCAGGTGAAGTACTGTTCTGAAAACAACAAGCGTCTCATTCATTTCTCTACTTGTGAAGTGTATGGGAAAACCATTGGGAGCTTTCTCCCTAAAGATAGTCCTCTTCGTCAAGTAACCTTTCATTTTCTGGATGACTTATTCTAGATCTGTTTAATGATGTTATGCATGTTTTCTCTTCTTCTTTTTACTTTATAGAGAATTTTGATTCACTATTGGCATTTGTTGTGTTACTATGTGAGTTTAGGGGCAAGATTGGGAATTGTGAGGTATAGGATTGGTTTGTCAATTTCCACTCTAATATTTGCTACTGATTGATCTTTTAAATCAACAGTTTCTGTCTATTTTTTTGTTCTGTTGCTGCTAATTTCCTTTAGTAGTGTTGTATGTGATTGAATTTTGGATATTATAAAGTCAATAAAGAATAAATTCAATGTAACAAATATGATAATATTGTATTGGATTAGTGGACACAGGACAAACTTGGATTATAAATAAATATAATTGAAAGAAAGTTAAGGTAACGCCTATTGTAGAAATGATAATATGATCTTGTCTTTGATGGTTTGGACATTTGTGCAGAAACCCCAATAAGTAGAGTAAATCAGTAAAATAGTAGCCCATATTTAGAAGTTGTGAGAGACTAAGAAAAATTGTAGACATTAAAAACTTTAGACTTATATGGTTTGTTGATAGACACGATTTACAATATAGCATTATGGCATAAGCCAATCTGAGCTATAGTGAAAAGGCTTAATCATTTTTGTTTGCCATTTTATTTTGGAGCAAGGGAGTGGTTTGCTTGCATATTTAATGCAATGAGCTGAACTATACTAATTCCTAACTCCAATGTTGTGTTAGGATCCTGCATACTATGTTCTTAAAGAAGACGAGTCTCCGTGCATTTTGGTTCCATTGAAAAGCAGAGATGGTCTTATGCCTGTGCGAAGCACTTGATTCAGAAGCTGATTTATGGTGAGTTGAATTTTTTGTTTTTTATTTCTCTGTTGTGTACGCTGCTTCTATTTTTACTAGCTTGACTTGTCTCATTTACGTGCCGTCATTGACAGCTGAGGGTGCTGAGAATGGCATGGACTTTACAATTGTTAGACCTTTTAATTAGATTGGACCGAGAACGGATTTCATTCCAGGCATTGATGGTCCAAAGCAGAGATGATCCGTTTACTTTTTTTATCTAGATTTATTTGAGCTTGTATATATTTTAGTGAATTTGTTTAGTCCAGTTTCCATTCCTTCTCTGCAGAATCTCCTCCGTGGAGAGCTCCTCAAGCTCGTGGATTGTGGCCAATCCCAGAGGACCTTTGTTTATATTCAGGACACTATTGAAGCTGTCTTGTCGTTGATCGTAGGTTCCCGAATCTTGATCTTTTACGAGGCTACATGCTTTTTGAATACAGATTTCCTGAATGTATAATTCCACTTTTTGACAGGAAAAGCCTGCTAGGGCCATGGTCATATTTTTAATGTGGGTAACCCAAACAATGAGATCACAGTCAGGCAGCTAGCTAGCTGAAATGATGACCGAGGTAAAGCGATTAACTTTGATCACATTTGACACCATCATTAGAATTCCGCATATTGTTTATCGGCATATGAGAATCATTCTTCTTCAATTGTGCAGGTTTACTCTAAGGTAAGTGGAGAACCTTCTTTGGAAAGTCCTACAATTGATATTAGTTCCAAACAATTTTATGGTGAGGGATATGATGATAGTGATAAAAGAATTCCCGACATGAACATAATTAACAAGCATCTTGGTAAGTTTCCTCATTCAATAAACCTTACTTGTTCTTTAAGATTATTTAGTTACTTAAATTTCTTATGACATGTGTCCTATTTATCAGGTTCGAATCCAAAGACATCCCTTTGGGACTTATGCTGAAGCAAGAAAATCATTGCAAAACCTGTTGCAAGTTAAGCTTCATGGTTCATAGTGATTTACTGTATTAACAAGAGTGTTAAGCCCTTAGTGGTGCTTACATATAGTTCAAAAATACATTCTTTATGACATGTTTTATTGAGAAATAGGAATTTATGAAGGGCAATCTGTGATAATTGATATTGCTGCTATGTGATTTATAAATTGTATATATTTGGAAAGATACATTTTTGTGCTTTATAAGTTTTTGGTCATTCCAATCCAGAATCAATTGTAAGTTGTAACATTTGCTACATATTTTCTAAATTATTTGTCATTGATTTATTTTATGGTCTTAAGGGTTGATACAATTTCTAATTTGTTTCGGTTTTTAACATAGCAAAAATAAAGGTTGGTCTAAATAAAACACACCCGGTGGGACTCGAACCCACAATCGCCTGATTAGAAGTCAGACGCCTTATCCATTAGGCCACGGGTGCTTTTTCGACAATGTCCATTAATTAATTCTATTTATTTTGGCATGTTGCTAACCAAGGAGATTTTTTTACGCTTTTCAAGGAGAATTACAATTTTTGGCCCTAGCATTTATCAAGTAACGGGATACTCTGTCCATAAAAGTTAGTCATGTCTCAGACCAATCAGTGTTTGCCAACAAGTCAAAAATAATACCTCAATTTATTTTTATTTTATTAAAATAATATATTAATTCTATATGTCAATATATGAGTAGAACGGGACAAGAATGGGGACACCAAGATGGGACAGGTGATCCCCATCCATTTATCAAACTCTTTGCTCTTTGAAAATATTGATGGATATTTTTTATTAGACTGTATGATTTAGTTACCTCATTATGTTTATGGAATAGGGGTTTGTTAAACATTATAACTTTCATTTTTAGTTAGATGCTTATTAATATTATGTACTATAAAGTTGGATAAAAAAAATACTTTTAGCATATATTGAAATGAAGAAGGGTGACAATAATATTTTGATAAGTTGTTATTCTAAAAATTAAAAGTAAGAATATATTATTTTCTCTCCTCTTTCAAACCTTCAAACTTATTTTATCAAATTCAAAATGCAACAATACCACCTAAGAAAAAGATGAGAGAAAATAATAATTTCTTATTTTTTAATTTTTAGAATAGCAACTTCCCAAAATATCTTTTTTCGTTACTTTAATATAATATTAAGGGTATCTTTTGTTTAACTTTTATGGTACACAATGCTAACGTATACCTAACTAAAAAAGATTGTTACTCATGTTAGCAAACATCTATATATCACACATAACTTACCTGAAAATAAGAATAATTAATATTTTTTGGTACTACTAAGGATATCCCCAACCATTTTGGGTAAGAAACTAATCTATTTCGAGGTTCGTGACTGCCCATTCCAACAAATGTCACTTCCAAGAATCAAACTTTTGATATTTTAGTCATACTCGGATCTTTATATTTTATTTGGATGATCAAAATTAAAAGATGATGTACATGACCTTCTTAAATGATTATGTTACCAATAACTAACATTTAATCTCATGCTTTGAGTATTGTTTTCATTTAAGACATTTTATATCACACACTTTTACAAATTCTTTATATCAATTCAATTGGCAACTAACAAGTATTGATTTAGTAGTTTAAAATCTCGTTAGATTATATGAAGACCAAAATATAAATGATTTGATTCTTGTGAGTAACACTTGTAAAAATAGACATACCCCAAGAGGGATTAATTTATTAGCTAATAAATAAGAAGACATCTTTTGGTATTACAAAAAAATTCAAACAACCCAAAACATGTATCACTGCTAATCATTATATGTATCACTCAAATGACTATGGGTCAATCCATGTGACATGTATTAGACCGTGGTTGCCACTAAACTCAAAAGACTTGAGAAGCTTCAAGAACATGAATGTATCATACAAATTGACTTTGTGCAACTACTATCATAATGTGTTTCATTTATTTATTATGTTGCATGCCTCCAACAAAATCAAACCTAGTGTTAATATATATATATATATATATATAAATTACATTATTATGTGAATTATTATGTTTAAGAAGATAGGTACAATGCTATATGCTTTTTAAATCATGTCTATATAATATTTATAGTACGAAATAGTTTATTGAACAAGAAGACGCTTTGGCCGAGTGGTTAAGGCGTGTGCCTGCTAAGTACATGGGGTTTCCCCGCGAGAGTTCGAATCTCTCAGGCGTCGACCCTTTTTCATTATTCAAATATCACCACTCTGGAATCACCGACACACTCTTTAATGGAAACATTCTCCCGATAAAAGTTGCTTCCAATAATTAAATCATTGATATTTTGGAGATCTAATAAGCCTTATACTACTAAATCAAAACTTTATTAATTTTTGTATAGTATTCAAAAGCACATAACATAACCACTCAAGAGGGGCCAATCTTCATATCACACCTAAAGAAAATTATTATTCAAAGAGAAAAAAGACACTAAAGAGTGGGTCCAGTCTAGCTGTGTTCACAATGCTAGCAACATTGACAGCTTGGAATATGGAGTAAATATTCATTTCGCTACAAAAGCCAAATTCTACAATACTAACATTTTGACACCAAACATGGATCAAATGTATATGTTTTTTTGCATAGTGATGCAATAAACATAGAGAAAACATATATGTACTTTATACATTTTTATTGTATCATCTAACATTTATATTTAATTATCATTAATTTTTTAAAAATAATAATTTAAATGAATAATGAATGATATAATAAATATGTATAAATTTTCACACTAATAATATATAAATATTATTCTAATAAACAAGTGTCATTGCAGTATATAATTTGGTTAATGGAAATCTTTAAGAGCTTCTTTAAGGTATTCTATTAGCTTTATTACATATACATTAAAATTGGATGTAATAATGAGAAGGTGATTGACTTCTCTAATATAATGATACCACTTGAGGGAAAAGTTGCAGCAAGAGATAATTTTGTCGCATAACAACAGAATAAGTATACAGTGTAAACGTTTTTCATACTGTCAATAAATTATTCACCATTGAATTGTTAACTGCTGTTGACTCTCCAAACAATAATAATACAAATCAACGATGAATGATATATAGACAATGTAAAACACTTTACAACAGATTTTAAATTCAAAGTAAAAATCTAAAATGGTAATAAAAGAACATATATGTAAATCAAAATAAGTCATAACATCATAAAAACTATTAAAATAACTAATTTGTTCTATATTTAATGTTTTTAAGACCATTTTAATTTTTAGTTTTTCAACCACTAAATTTTTGAGAAACCAAAATATATATTTGGTAAAGGTGATTTTAATAATTTCTACACCAGAAAAAGATTAATCTCTCATAATTCTACTTTTATGAAACAAAAAAGTCTAAAGTTGAAAAACAATAGGACACCTAATGAATTTTGTTGCAGAAAGCATTTAATGGTACAGCAGTGACACATTCCCATAGGCCATAGGCCCATAGCCTCACACTAATTTATTGATGAAACGATAGTCTAATACCTATGCAATGATAGTTAAAGATTTATAAACAGTTAATACATCATATATTATTCATTTATATTATTTTCATATAAAATTAAATGATAATAAAATATGAATGATTGATAAATATAATGACAATATAAAAATGTCTTACATTATTAATATATATCTTTTTCTCAGAAAAAAACTACACTTTAAAACCTTTCTGCATGCAATTTTTAATTATTAAACTTCAAACATAAAGTTATATAATCCAAGCAAAGCTTTTATTCTTAAATATTAAAAAAAAACCATTTATTTACAATTTATTTAAAGTTAAAATTAAAGTAATCTGATAGTTTAATCTATGTACCAAAAAAGTTTAGTCTAAGAAACGTGTAAATATATGACTTGTTCCTCTACAAGGCACACTTGACTTGAACACCAAAACAGAATAAAAATTAAGAAAGACCACATAAAAAAGAAAAAGAAAATCAGTAAAAAAAGAGAACAATAATATAATAATGATAGCATTAATATATTAATCGAAGTTTAATTCCTGTTTGGAGTCTTCGTATAAACTTGTATTATGGTCCTTAGATTAATTATCTTAAATGTAAAAATATCAATCTAATGACTAACTTTTATGTCATTTGTTAATTTGATGTGTATGACTATAAGAGTTTTATAATATATTTTTTGGCAAGACACCAAATTGACGCATAATTTGTCTCAAATATTAAATTGGTAATTTTATAACCAGAAGCTATTGAGAAACCAAGTTGACAAAAATGTGAATAATAGAATATCTATAAACAATTTGTTATATTTTACTATTTAATCAATGAATATCCATTATAAAATTACGTTTCAAATCTGAAAAAAAAAAGAATTTAAAAGAAAATAATTTACCCATTAAGAATTTTTTAAATTATTATTACATCATACATTTATGTAATAATAGTTATTAATTCTTACACAAATATAATATACATGGATAATGAAATAATATAATAAGAGTTGAAAAATGAGTGAAAAGCCATGTTGTTTTTTCAAAATTTGTACATTTATTGATTTAGTTTCTGAAAAATAAAAAACTCAAAATCATTTAAAAAATATTAATTGTAACTCAAATTAAATTTTCCTAACTTTTAGGGATATCATATTTTAACTAGATCCCCAAAATACTAATATGCATCTCACTATATTCTTAATATAGTGATATGACATCTTAGAATGATCAAAATAATGGATAACAAGTAATGTCTCGCTAGATCTTAGAATAATCAGAAGAAATGTTCGATTTTTAGGAACTATATTTGTTAGAAAAAACAATCACATACACCATAATATATCAATTTTTTGTCAGTAAGTTGAAAGGATTACCCTTTGTAATATAAAAATTCATATACTTCAAATCTATAAACTTTTGTGGATATTCCCTTGGTGAAAAATGAATAGTGTGAAGTCTAAAAACAAAAGGATATAAATGGCAAGTTAACAAAAAAGGGGTTGTTCCATCAAGCTCCTTCAACTTTTGTTCAGTCTTCTTCACATATAGATCACAACCAACACTCACTTCTTCTTCAAATTTCAACAAAACTTTTACTTAATCGATTATTTGGATCCGAATAAAGTAGCTTCTGATCTATGGCAATGTCTGGTATGAGAGGTCTCTCTGTATTCATCAGTGACATTCGTAATTGTCAGAACAAAGAACTTGAGAGGCTTCGTGTTGATAAAGAGCTTGGTAATATTCGAACACGCTTCAAAAATGAAAAGGTTTATTCTATTATTTCTTCATCTGTTTATTAAATTCTGTTATTTCAACTGAATTTGGAATTTTATAATTTAGGTTTATTGCTATAGTTGAGTTTACATCATTATATGAGTGTGTAGATTTTGATTTAAGCTCAATGGTGTATGATATGTTAGATATTATTCTAAACTTTGTCTTGTAGATTTGCTTTGTTTTATGTGTGCTAAATTTAGAGCTTTTGGCTTATGTAAAAAAAGTGAAAATTCTGCAGGAGGGCTTTGTTTTTTGGTGTGTGGTTGAAAAAGGAAAAGTAGAATATTCAAATACTCTTTTTCCATTCTAGACTTTGTATGGGATAGGGTTACTCTCTTGGGATACCTTTGGTGTTCTGTCATTGGACTTTCTAGTGGTGTTTCTTTGTTAGACATGCAAAGAACTCGGATGCTCTATCACATGGATCTGTCGCTTAGGTTTTAGTTAAAGGGTGACCCAATGCACGAGGATTCAACCTACTAGGTCTAGGGATGATAGATGTATGCAACTTTGACTTCGCTAGCGAAGAGGCTGTTTCCAATATTTGAGCCCATGACCTCTAGGTCACAAGGCAAATACCCTTACTATTGCCTTAAGGCTTATCCTCGACTGGTAACTTAGGTTTTAGTTATCAATTTTTTGTGTGCATGGATGCCTTATCTTCTTCCTCTGTATTTTTTCTATTCTCATCTAAACAGGGATGTCATTTTCATGACACTTTTTAGTTTCACCAGATTCAGTAGGTTTGATACATTGCAGGTAATATAGTTTCTTTTTAGGCTAACTTTAAGTGGCCATACTTTGACTGTGGCAAATAATGCATTTGAAGCTATATACAAAGGACAGCCTAGTGCTAATAAGAAAGGGTTGGACCCACACGTTCTATAATTGGATGTCTTACCTTCCATTTTCAAAATGTCTGATTTCACGACTAGAACTTGTGACTTCCAAGGTCGCATGGCAACAACCCCAACCATTGTGCCCTTCATGCTATAATACCTTTTCTTAATGGAAAAATAAATATTTGTAGATGACAAGAGAAGAATACAAAGAAGATCCCCTTGAAGCTACATACTTTTACATCAAAAAATGTTCATCAAGAATAAATGGTTCCCTAAGTAATTTACCTCAAATATATTATAAGTTTTTCCATTATTTTTTTGGTCAGAGCACAACATTTTTATTTGTTTTTAACATCTGTAAATGCGTCTATCTTTTTCTGAGACAAATTTTGTTTGTTATGACCTGGAAGGGGGCCTTGGCCTTGATTTCTCAGCAGTAGTATAGATATTCGCATATTACATACATTTAAGATGAAACTTGTTTGTGTCTTTGCATCAATAGGAAAGAACTTGTCCTACTAATGTACACTTTATTGATGTACATGGTTCTGAACACTGTTTTATTAGACATTTGATGATCCATGGGTTGCCATGTCATTAGAGTTTCTTTTGATACTGAAATAAAATATTGACTGAAAACAGTACACTAACCTCAATGTTTGAGATTTTGATTTTACCATCACTTTCAATGGGATTACTTTTAACCTTGTTTCTGGAAATGAAAAACATACCAGTTTGAAGAGCTCTTTGCCTTTGCTTATTTAAGAGTGATAAATCCTTTTCTTTCTTTTACATCTGTGTTGTTGACTTTCTGCTAATTTCTTATTTATTGTGCTATTTGGTTTGAGGAAACTACTGGGATTTAACTTACAACTGATAATGTTTAGATTTTTTTCTTAAGCCTTTCCGGTTAATCTTTCTCTATTAATTAACTTTCTGTGGCAAATATAAAAAATTTCCTAATCTTTTACCAATTTTCCATTCTTGCTTACTGTTAATCAAAACAAATTCAATGTCATGATAGTGCATGTGTTTAATTTTTTAACCTTTTGGTTTTGTCTTTAGGTTTTGAGTCCATATGAGAAAAAGAAGTATGTTTGGAAGATGCTATACATATATATGCTTGGCTACGATGTGGATTTTGGTCACATGGAGGCTGTTTCTCTTATATCTGCTCCAAAGTATCCAGAAAAGCAGGTAAATCTCTCCCCCTTTAATGACACCATTTTGTAATGATTTGAAGCTATATTTACTGTTTCCTATTCTTGTGAAGTGCCATTTCAGTTCTTTTACATGTTTACCTAGCAATGGAAATATTTGGACAGTAAGGATGGAATTCTAATATTGCCATGAACAACTGCAGGTTGGGTACATTGTAACATCGAGTTTGCTTAATGAAAATCACGAGTTTCTCAGGTTGGCAATAAATACCGTACGCAATGACATTATTGGTCGCAATGAAACCTTCCAGTGCCTAGCATTGACAATGGTATGGTAATGGAAAATAATGACGTTTCCAAGGCTTTATCTTCGCATTAATCATTGCACAATTAAACTTATTACTGCGCTTCTTAGTATCATAGTCTAAAATGAGAAGTCATAGAAAAAGTTTGGTGTTTATGGATAAGTTTCTCTTATGTATATTACATTCCTGTTAATGCATGTGACACAAAAAACCGTTTACATGGTAATATGTGGACTTGCAATAAGTATATAACTTATAAGCTAACAAATATGCACATTGTATGATTCCTTTTTTTCCCAGTATGGTTCCAACATGTGTTAATTCAAGGGTCTCATTTTTTGCTTACTGTATTTTCCCTCTCCTTTTTAATTATTTGATTCTCAGTAGCGCTCAAGGCTATCAAATTACCAAAGGCAAAAAGCACTAGGGTTTTTTAATGCCTTCATGTGAAACACACCAAAAAGCGCTGAAGAAAGGCATTAGTATTAGAAAAAGGAGAAAACACTTAAATATTTGACTATTTCACATTAATTTGTAATATGAATTAACTAGTCCAGAAAAACATTCATAGTAAACTAAAACATTAAATTGTACAATTGACAATACCCTACCCTGCTTGGTTTTAGGAGTCCTAAAGAGTAAAGACCACAATTAGTTTTTGTTTGTGTTTTTTGTTTTTTTACATTTTCACAATTTTATCCCCTTCAGCATCAGTTAATAGGTGTGCTGTGTTAGCTGGATATTTATTTGAGTTTCTTTTGCACATCAGATTCTTTGGATTCTTTTCTTTTTGTTGATATCATAATATGTTATTTACTGTTCAGTTAAAACTCTATTACCTTTCCAACCTGAGTCGCTGCCACCATGCTACACCTTTTTTATAGGTTGGAAATATAGGGGGGAGAGAATTTGCCGAGTCTTTAGCACCTGATGTACAGAAATTGCTGGTAAGAAATTATGCATTATTAGTAAATAGGTGGCATGATTGGAAAATATTGATGTTAACTGCATTTTGTGATCCAGATATCTAGCAGCTGCAGACCACTGGTGAGAAAAAAAGCTGCATTGTGCTTGCTGCGCTTGTATAGGAAAAATCCTGATGTTGTCAATGTGGATGGATGGTAAATCCGAATGTGACTTTGCTGGTAACACTGCCTTTATTGCTTTCCTTAAGATGTGTCTTATTAGTTCTTTGAACTTATTTTTAAGGGCGGATCGGATGGCACAACTTTTGGATGAGCGAGACCTTGGTGTATTGACATCTTCTATGAGCCTGCTTGTTGCATTAGTATCAAACCACCACGAGGCATATTGGAGTTGTCTTCCTAAGTGTGTCAAAACTTTGGAGCGCCTTGCTAGGAACCAAGATATCCCTCAAGAATACACTTACTATGGTATCCCATCTCCCTGGCTTCAGGTTTGTAAATGTTTCTTTTCATTCGAAATAGTTCTGCGTTGGCTTTCGTCTTAGAAATATTTTCGAGTGCTATTCTTACAGCTTGCCTTTATTGATAACTTCCAAGCATCAAATTAAATGTTACTATCTCATCTAGAAAGTTCACTTTCATTAATGCTTAACAATTTTTGCTTAATTTAGGTCAAAACAATGAGGGCTCTTCAATACTTTCCTACCGTTGAGGATCCAAATACCAGAAGATCATTATTTGAGGTGTCATATCATATTAACACATCAAAATATATTATTTAGTAAATGAGTTTTAGTGATCCTTGAGTTAATCATTTCAGGTCTTACAAAGGATACTGATGGGCACTGATGTCGTGAAAAATGTGAACAAAAATAATGCATCCCATGCCGTTCTTTTTGAAGCCCTAGCTCTGGTATGTTAATCAGACATTACTATGTATTAAAACAAACAGATTTCTCCATGCTTTATGATCTCATTACAGATGACAATGTGTGTGAAAATGTTAATCCATTGCCTCTTTCCTCATGATTTACATACAATTTTTTACTCATCATGATGTGTTTTATTTTACTTTCTATTATAATTTCCAAATTCAGGTGATGCATCTTGACGCTGATAAAGAGATGATGTCTCAATGTGTGGCTCTTCTTGGGAAATTCATTGCTGTCCGTGAGCCAAACATTCGATATCTTGGCCTGGTAAGTTGGGGGAAGAATTGATTTATCTGTATTTCTGTCTTTCCTTTTTTTTCTGTTCTGGGGTGGGGCAAGGATTGCACGGTCAATATTCTGTTGTAGATCGTATTATATCATAGTTTAAATTTAGATGGTTTTGTGGTTATTGTTGTTGTTGTAGTCCTTGTGTAATGTTATATTCCAGTTCATAACATGTATCCTATCACGGTGCAGGAAAATATGACTAGAATGTTGATGGTTACAGATGTGCAAGATATCATAAAGAGACATCAAGCTCAGATTATTACCTCATTGAAGGATCCTGACATCAGGTTACATGTGTTACCATATGTATTGACATCGATGACAAACTATGCAGAATATCACTATTGCTAGATATCTCTGCATTTTAATCTAGTCGAATTAGAGCACGTCTGAATTATTTTACCATCCAGTAAAATTACTATTTGATTTGTATAATCTTGATTTGCTCTCAACACACTCCCAGTGGTCCCTTGCTAAACAGTTTAAGCTGACCCAAGAGATGTGGATTTTCTTTTTATGTATTGGTTTTTAGCATATGTTCTCCTGTCTTTTTAATAAGTAAGTTATAAGTAATTTTGTTTTGTTTTTTATTTTGTGCAAAAATGTGATTTAAAAGAGGAAGTTGAAGTTATTTACAAAACTAGTTCATATTTGTATTTTTTGAAGTGCATTATTATGCAAGTTTGATACAGAGCTTATTCCTTTGTTCTCAATGCCAGCTTTTGTTAAGTAAAGTATTTCTAACTGCATTCATTTGTATGCAGTATTCGGAGGCGTGCTCTAGATTTACTTTATGGCATGTGTGACATTTCAAATGCAAAGGATATAGTTGAAGAACTACTGCAGGTATGGAGCTAGGTCCAGACTAATTTTTGCAATATGGAGCTCTCACTGTAAACCCTTCCCCTCTCCACTGTTAGGCAGCTAAAAAACAGAAGAAAGAAAATGGACTAGCTATTGCATCAAAAAATGCAACAACATTATGGCGTCATTCGATCAATGTAGCTGACCCCACCTAGTGGGATTAATGCCTGATTGTTGTAGTTATTATATGAAAATAGAAAATGATTATTTGCAATTGCAACTGTTTTGTAGTATCTCAGCACAGCAGAGTTTGCAATGCGCGAGGAATTGTCACTTAAAGCAGCTATTCTAGCTGAGAAATTTGCACCAGATCTTTCATGGTACTGCAGTAGCTACTACTGGAAACATATTAGAATATATTACTACTTTGACAGATAATCAAAATTGAGTTATAGGCTTCTGTGGTTCATATTTTCTTTTACGTATAGCTGCTCATATAGAAGGTTATAACTTATATTCAGAGAATACAGCCTTTCAATGAATTCTTTTACAAGGAGAGGGAAAAAATCCATTGTATATAGCTCCTTACTATTAATACTAATAAATCAAGGAGGAGGACTTCAGCTACTTTAGATAGGTAATAATTGTAGTGAATCAATAACTCATCTCATATCATGAAGAAAATCCTCGACTGTCTCAACCAAAACTACCAAGTATTCATAATTTTGACAGGTCAACATACCCATTCTTTATGGTGGTCAGCTAATGTTTACTTTTAAAGGTGGTTACATTATCATATATGTGATGGGCTATTTTATCCAACGTGAAAAATTTAGTATGATTGAATAATTTTTGATATACTTATCTTGTTTTTCTGTGTTTTTTTTTCTTTGTTTTCAAAAATGACAAATACTAAAAGTTTGTTGAAAAGAAAAAAAGTATAACAACAAAATGTCTAGTGTCAAAATCATAAATTTCAATGGAAGAAATATATGATCAATTTAGAATGCAGTGGAATTACATTACACTAGGGTAGCTACTTTATGTCCTTTTTGAACATGTGAAATGTAAATCATTAATTTCTAAAGATTTTCTGGAACTGTGACGGTCTAAAGACGTTATGTATGTGAATTTTGTACAGATCTTGGTAGAGCAGACCTGTATTTGAATACAATCCTCCTCCCCCTCCCCCAAAAAAAAAAGAAGTTATTGTTGGTATTATTGTATATTGATATCTTGGGATTCCTTTTTTTCAGGTACGTTGATGTGATTCTTCAATTAATTGACAAGGCTGGAGACTTTGTTAGCGATGACATCTGGTTTCGTGTGGTGCAGTTTGTTACAAACAATGAAGATCTACAGGTGAGTTTGAAGCTTTTAGCGAGTAGTGATTATATTACTGCTCCCTACTCGACTTATAATTCACAGGAAAAGTTGTCTTTTACCAGCCATATGCCGCAGCAAAAGCACGGGAATATCTTGACAAACCTGCCATACACGAGACAATGGTTAAGGTTTGTGTACTTTTAACTACCATTTTGTAATCATCTGAGTGCTATTAGATGGTATGGATAATTTTTATCCGTTAATTAAAACACACAGATGGTGATTTAACTTTGAATGCATATGACATTCATATTTCATATTAGGACCAAACCATTTGAACTTTTGGATTTCTGAATGGAATCCATTTAAGCTGAACTATCATAATCTGTTATGAAGAACGAGGAATGTTAACAAGTATTTCTTTCATTCATGGATTTTACTTTATATTGATTCTGGTCATTATTCACTAAGTAATTTACTACCTGATAAAATTACTTAGGGATAGTAAGAGCTCTAGTTTTAGCCAACTATTTGTTTAATATCATTTTCTCATCTCTATACACTTCAACAGGTCAGTGCATATATACTTGGAGAGTTTGGACACCTTCTAGCAAGACGACCTGGGTGCAGCCCAAATGAAATATTTAACATTATACATGAGAAGCTTCCTACTGTATCGTAAGTGAAATCATACTTTAATTCTCAGTTTATTCATAGTTGGGATCCATTTAGCCTAGATACCTTATCAGACATCCTTTATTTTCAGGACTTCTACGATTTCTATTCTTCTGTCAACATATGCTAAAATTCTGATGCACACTCAACCACCAGACCCTGAACTACAAAATCAGATATGGACAATATTTAAAAAGTAAGGTTTACCTCTGCAGTGTTTATTTTATTTATTATGGGTTATCTATGGTTTTTCACGATGCCTTAGGTTTTCTAATCCATTTTCTCATCTTCAGGTATGAAAGTTCAATTGAAGTTGAGATACAGCAACGAGCTGTTGAATATTTTACATTGAGTAGAAAAGGTGCAGACCTAATGGATATATTGGCTGAAATGCCGAAATTCCCTGAACGACAGGTAACCTGTTTGTAGGTTGTTTGATCCCTTGAGTAATGAATGTTATAACATTCATGTATTAATATTCCTCCTTGAATTCAGTCTGCATTGATAAGAAAGGCTGAAGATACTGAGGTCGATACCGCAGAACAAAGTGCCATAAAGTTGCGAGCCCAACAGCAATCATCAAATGCTTTGGTTGTAACAGACCAATCTTATGGAAACGGAACTCCACCAAGAAGCCAACTTAGTCTTGTAAAGATACCCAGCATGAGCAGTAATGTGGTTAGTCCCTTCCTCCACATATTCCTCTTCTTCCATGAATTTGTTTACATTATCAGTTTGTTCAACATTAGATGGTTAGAAGTATCATACTATCATCCTTTTAACTCTAAAACACTTCCATTTATCGTTTCTTAGTTTGACACTGACTTTGTTTCTAAACAGGATGATAGTTCCGCAGATCAAAGATTATCTCAGGAAAATGGTGCTTTGAATAGAGAAGATTCTGTACCCCCCTCTGCAGATATCCTTAGTGATCTCTTGGGTCCATTGGCTATTGAAGGACCTCCGGATAGCAATGTCCACCCTCAGCCCAGCACAGACCCGGGATTGGAAGATATCGTAGTTGAAGCCACAGCTATAGTGCCAGCAGGAGAGCAGGCCAATGCTGTACAGGTATGTGCATTGATTTGAGTACCAAAACAAGTAGTGAAGTGTTTTGCTTTACCCAATGTGTTACAGTCCTATTTGAAGATTTTAAGCAATCTGTGCCACATATTTATATATCTTATATTTCTTTCTCTCGATTAGGATTCATGATGGATATAAGTTGTTACATCCTAACTATTTATTTATTTGAATCAATACAAGTTTATGTTAGATCAAGTTGCACATAACTGTATTAGTTTACTACTAGACTCCATTCACATTAGAAAATATTACTATGAACAATTTGTGTGCATTGGAAGATAACGTGCTCCCTTTGTATGTGCAGCCCATTGGAAATATTGCTGAAAGATTTCTTGCTTTGTGTGTGAAGGATAGTGGTGTACTATATGAGGATCCTTATATTCAGGTTTTTTCTTCATTTTTCTCCCATTTTCTCTAGTATTTTTTATTTGAATGGTAGTCATGTACACATGCAGTTTACTTGCAAAGACCTCTATTTGTGATGATTTATGTTTGGTTCAATTCAAGCCTTTGTTCTTAGTTTCTTTATATATATATATATACTTGCACAGATTGGAATTAAAGCAGAATGGAGAGCTCATCATGGGCATCTTGTTCTTTTCTTGGGAAACAAGATTACTTCACCTCTTGTCTCTGTTCAAGCTATAATATTACCTCCCACCCATTTGAAGATGGAGCTCTCACTAGTACCAGAAACTATACCTCCCCGGGCACAGGTGAGAAACCACTGTTATTGTTATCTTTTGCTTTCAACTTTTCTTAACATTTTCCCTCTTTTGGTTGCACAGGTACAATGCCCACTTGAAGTCATTAATCTCCACCCAAGCAGAGATGTTGCTGTTGTTGACTTCTCCTACAAGTTTGGTAACAATATGGTACTTATTTAGACATGTATTTTATGCTCCTAATTTGACAAATCCATTATTTCATTCTACCTGGCTCAAATCCATTAGTTAGGTTGGCCACTTATTTTACATTCATAAACAAGAGTTATGTTGAGATGTCTCTGAAGAAGTAAAGTATTGGATATGAAAGCCTTTTTGTGCTTTTCATGGGAAGTGCTTAATTGAAGTTATGAATTAGCAGTTTTTAATTTTTAGAAATTATGTTCTTTCTTATGTTTTAGTTCCTTATCATTGAAGAAATTGTGATATAGCAACCATGATTTTAGTAGTAGGAGCTTAAACTTTAATGAGAAGTTTAATGTTTGGAGAAAATGGATTTTATGTAAAGTTAAGTGGAGCGTTTATTGCAGCATTTGACATACAACAGTCATGAAACCTTAATTAATATATGTTCCTCTATGTCGTTACATAGGTCAATGCCAAACTTCGACTTCCTGCTGTCCTAAATAAATTTCTTCAGCCTATATCTGTATCTGCTGAGGAGTTTTTCCCTCAATGGAAATTGCTTATTGGACCACCTTTGAAGCTTCAAGAAGTGGTATGTATTCTGCATTATGTACACAGTGAAGTTTGTGTGTTCCTTGCTAGTTTGTTCGTATGGTTGTGCAGTGGTTCATCTTTTTTGTTGGTTTTTCAGATCAGAGGTGTTAGACCACTTCCGGTGCTCGAATTGGCAAACTTATTTAATAGTTTCCATTTGACAGTTTCTCCTGGCCTCGTATGATATTGAAAACTCCTCTTATTTACTTCCTCGTTTTTCTTGTACATTTCTCTGAAATTCATAAACATCTATTAATTTTTTAACTTGTGTCTGCTTTAGGATCCTAATCCAAACAATCTTGTTGTGAGTACAACATTCTTTTCAGAAAGTACAAGGGCAATGCTCTGTTTGGTAAGTATATATGTCAAGCCACATACCAGTACCTGCAAACATGGACAGTATAGGGCATTTTTTCCTCTACTGGGGAAACATTGGAAGTTTGGAGCGACTATTTTATTAATTGATTTTCATTGTTAAACTGTTTTCGTTTATCTGTGAGTCATTCATAACTGAATTTAGGTGATAACATAGGTACTTGTTTTGACATTTTACGTAAATGACAATGCAGATGAGAATTGAAACAGATCCAGCAGACAGAACCCAGAGGGGTTGTTCCATCAAGCTCCTTCAACTTTTGTTCAGTCTTCTTCACATATAGATCACAACCAACACTCACTTCTTCTTCAAATTTCAACAAAACTTTTACTTAATCGATTATTTGGATCCGAATAAAGTAGCTTCTGATCTATGGCAATGTCTGGTATGAGAGGTCTCTCTGTATTCATCAGTGACATTCGTAATTGTCAGAACAAAGAACTTGAGAGGCTTCGTGTTGATAAAGAGCTTGGTAATATTCGAACACGCTTCAAAAATGAAAAGGTTTATTCTATTATTTCTTCATCTGTTTATTAAATTCTGTTATTTCAACTGAATTTGGAATTTTATAATTTAGGTTTATTGCTATAGTTGAGTTTACATCATTATATGAGTGTGTAGATTTTGATTTAAGCTCAATGGTGTATGATATGTTAGATATTATTCTAAACTTTGTCTTGTAGATTTGCTTTGTTTTATGTGTGCTAAATTTAGAGCTTTTGGCTTATGTAAAAAAAGTGAAAATTCTGCAGGAGGGCTTTGTTTTTTGGTGTGTGGTTGAAAAAGGAAAAGTAGAATATTCAAATACTCTTTTTCCATTCTAGACTTTGTATGGGATAGGGTTACTCTCTTGGGATACCTTTGGTGTTCTGTCATTGGACTTTCTAGTGGTGTTTCTTTGTTAGACATGCAAAGAACTCGGATGCTCTATCACATGGATCTGTCGCTTAGGTTTTAGTTAAAGGGTGACCCAATGCACGAGGATTCAACCTACTAGGTCTAGGGATGATAGATGTATGCAACTTTGACTTCGCTAGCGAAGAGGCTGTTTCCAATATTTGAGCCCATGACCTCTAGGTCACAAGGCAAATACCCTTACTATTGCCTTAAGGCTTATCCTCGACTGGTAACTTAGGTTTTAGTTATCAATTTTTTGTGTGCATGGATGCCTTATCTTCTTCCTCTGTATTTTTTCTATTCTCATCTAAACAGGGATGTCATTTTCATGACACTTTTTAGTTTCACCAGATTCAGTAGGTTTGATACATTGCAGGTAATATAGTTTCTTTTTAGGCTAACTTTAAGTGGCCATACTTTGACTGTGGCAAATAATGCATTTGAAGCTATATACAAAGGACAGCCTAGTGCTAATAAGAAAGGGTTGGACCCACACGTTCTATAATTGGATGTCTTACCTTCCATTTTCAAAATGTCTGATTTCACGACTAGAACTTGTGACTTCCAAGGTCGCATGGCAACAACCCCAACCATTGTGCCCTTCATGCTATAATACCTTTTCTTAATGGAAAAATAAATATTTGTAGATGACAAGAGAAGAATACAAAGAAGATCCCCTTGAAGCTACATACTTTTACATCAAAAAATGTTCATCAAGAATAAATGGTTCCCTAAGTAATTTACCTCAAATATATTATAAGTTTTTCCATTATTTTTTTGGTCAGAGCACAACATTTTTATTTGTTTTTAACATCTGTAAATGCGTCTATCTTTTTCTGAGACAAATTTTGTTTGTTATGACCTGGAAGGGGGCCTTGGCCTTGATTTCTCAGCAGTAGTATAGATATTCGCATATTACATACATTTAAGATGAAACTTGTTTGTGTCTTTGCATCAATAGGAAAGAACTTGTCCTACTAATGTACACTTTATTGATGTACATGGTTCTGAACACTGTTTTATTAGACATTTGATGATCCATGGGTTGCCATGTCATTAGAGTTTCTTTTGATACTGAAATAAAATATTGACTGAAAACAGTACACTAACCTCAATGTTTGAGATTTTGATTTTACCATCACTTTCAATGGGATTACTTTTAACCTTGTTTCTGGAAATGAAAAACATACCAGTTTGAAGAGCTCTTTGCCTTTGCTTATTTAAGAGTGATAAATCCTTTTCTTTCTTTTACATCTGTGTTGTTGACTTTCTGCTAATTTCTTATTTATTGTGCTATTTGGTTTGAGGAAACTACTGGGATTTAACTTACAACTGATAATGTTTAGATTTTTTTCTTAAGCCTTTCCGGTTAATCTTTCTCTATTAATTAACTTTCTGTGGCAAATATAAAAAATTTCCTAATCTTTTACCAATTTTCCATTCTTGCTTACTGTTAATCAAAACAAATTCAATGTCATGATAGTGCATGTGTTTAATTTTTTAACCTTTTGGTTTTGTCTTTAGGTTTTGAGTCCATATGAGAAAAAGAAGTATGTTTGGAAGATGCTATACATATATATGCTTGGCTACGATGTGGATTTTGGTCACATGGAGGCTGTTTCTCTTATATCTGCTCCAAAGTATCCAGAAAAGCAGGTAAATCTCTCCCCCTTTAATGACACCATTTTGTAATGATTTGAAGCTATATTTACTGTTTCCTATTCTTGTGAAGTGCCATTTCAGTTCTTTTACATGTTTACCTAGCAATGGAAATATTTGGACAGTAAGGATGGAATTCTAATATTGCCATGAACAACTGCAGGTTGGGTACATTGTAACATCGAGTTTGCTTAATGAAAATCACGAGTTTCTCAGGTTGGCAATAAATACCGTACGCAATGACATTATTGGTCGCAATGAAACCTTCCAGTGCCTAGCATTGACAATGGTATGGTAATGGAAAATAATGACGTTTCCAAGGCTTTATCTTCGCATTAATCATTGCACAATTAAACTTATTACTGCGCTTCTTAGTATCATAGTCTAAAATGAGAAGTCATAGAAAAAGTTTGGTGTTTATGGATAAGTTTCTCTTATGTATATTACATTCCTGTTAATGCATGTGACACAAAAAACCGTTTACATGGTAATATGTGGACTTGCAATAAGTATATAACTTATAAGCTAACAAATATGCACATTGTATGATTCCTTTTTTTCCCAGTATGGTTCCAACATGTGTTAATTCAAGGGTCTCATTTTTTGCTTACTGTATTTTCCCTCTCCTTTTTAATTATTTGATTCTCAGTAGCGCTCAAGGCTATCAAATTACCAAAGGCAAAAAGCACTAGGGTTTTTTAATGCCTTCATGTGAAACACACCAAAAAGCGCTGAAGAAAGGCATTAGTATTAGAAAAAGGAGAAAACACTTAAATATTTGACTATTTCACATTAATTTGTAATATGAATTAACTAGTCCAGAAAAACATTCATAGTAAACTAAAACATTAAATTGTACAATTGACAATACCCTACCCTGCTTGGTTTTAGGAGTCCTAAAGAGTAAAGACCACAATTAGTTTTTGTTTGTGTTTTTTGTTTTTTTACATTTTCACAATTTTATCCCCTTCAGCATCAGTTAATAGGTGTGCTGTGTTAGCTGGATATTTATTTGAGTTTCTTTTGCACATCAGATTCTTTGGATTCTTTTCTTTTTGTTGATATCATAATATGTTATTTACTGTTCAGTTAAAACTCTATTACCTTTCCAACCTGAGTCGCTGCCACCATGCTACACCTTTTTTATAGGTTGGAAATATAGGGGGGAGAGAATTTGCCGAGTCTTTAGCACCTGATGTACAGAAATTGCTGGTAAGAAATTATGCATTATTAGTAAATAGGTGGCATGATTGGAAAATATTGATGTTAACTGCATTTTGTGATCCAGATATCTAGCAGCTGCAGACCACTGGTGAGAAAAAAAGCTGCATTGTGCTTGCTGCGCTTGTATAGGAAAAATCCTGATGTTGTCAATGTGGATGGATGGTAAATCCGAATGTGACTTTGCTGGTAACACTGCCTTTATTGCTTTCCTTAAGATGTGTCTTATTAGTTCTTTGAACTTATTTTTAAGGGCGGATCGGATGGCACAACTTTTGGATGAGCGAGACCTTGGTGTATTGACATCTTCTATGAGCCTGCTTGTTGCATTAGTATCAAACCACCACGAGGCATATTGGAGTTGTCTTCCTAAGTGTGTCAAAACTTTGGAGCGCCTTGCTAGGAACCAAGATATCCCTCAAGAATACACTTACTATGGTATCCCATCTCCCTGGCTTCAGGTTTGTAAATGTTTCTTTTCATTCGAAATAGTTCTGCGTTGGCTTTCGTCTTAGAAATATTTTCGAGTGCTATTCTTACAGCTTGCCTTTATTGATAACTTCCAAGCATCAAATTAAATGTTACTATCTCATCTAGAAAGTTCACTTTCATTAATGCTTAACAATTTTTGCTTAATTTAGGTCAAAACAATGAGGGCTCTTCAATACTTTCCTACCGTTGAGGATCCAAATACCAGAAGATCATTATTTGAGGTGTCATATCATATTAACACATCAAAATATATTATTTAGTAAATGAGTTTTAGTGATCCTTGAGTTAATCATTTCAGGTCTTACAAAGGATACTGATGGGCACTGATGTCGTGAAAAATGTGAACAAAAATAATGCATCCCATGCCGTTCTTTTTGAAGCCCTAGCTCTGGTATGTTAATCAGACATTACTATGTATTAAAACAAACAGATTTCTCCATGCTTTATGATCTCATTACAGATGACAATGTGTGTGAAAATGTTAATCCATTGCCTCTTTCCTCATGATTTACATACAATTTTTTACTCATCATGATGTGTTTTATTTTACTTTCTATTATAATTTCCAAATTCAGGTGATGCATCTTGACGCTGATAAAGAGATGATGTCTCAATGTGTGGCTCTTCTTGGGAAATTCATTGCTGTCCGTGAGCCAAACATTCGATATCTTGGCCTGGTAAGTTGGGGGAAGAATTGATTTATCTGTATTTCTGTCTTTCCTTTTTTTTCTGTTCTGGGGTGGGGCAAGGATTGCACGGTCAATATTCTGTTGTAGATCGTATTATATCATAGTTTAAATTTAGATGGTTTTGTGGTTATTGTTGTTGTTGTAGTCCTTGTGTAATGTTATATTCCAGTTCATAACATGTATCCTATCACGGTGCAGGAAAATATGACTAGAATGTTGATGGTTACAGATGTGCAAGATATCATAAAGAGACATCAAGCTCAGATTATTACCTCATTGAAGGATCCTGACATCAGGTTACATGTGTTACCATATGTATTGACATCGATGACAAACTATGCAGAATATCACTATTGCTAGATATCTCTGCATTTTAATCTAGTCGAATTAGAGCACGTCTGAATTATTTTACCATCCAGTAAAATTACTATTTGATTTGTATAATCTTGATTTGCTCTCAACACACTCCCAGTGGTCCCTTGCTAAACAGTTTAAGCTGACCCAAGAGATGTGGATTTTCTTTTTATGTATTGGTTTTTAGCATATGTTCTCCTGTCTTTTTAATAAGTAAGTTATAAGTAATTTTGTTTTGTTTTTTATTTTGTGCAAAAATGTGATTTAAAAGAGGAAGTTGAAGTTATTTACAAAACTAGTTCATATTTGTATTTTTTGAAGTGCATTATTATGCAAGTTTGATACAGAGCTTATTCCTTTGTTCTCAATGCCAGCTTTTGTTAAGTAAAGTATTTCTAACTGCATTCATTTGTATGCAGTATTCGGAGGCGTGCTCTAGATTTACTTTATGGCATGTGTGACATTTCAAATGCAAAGGATATAGTTGAAGAACTACTGCAGGTATGGAGCTAGGTCCAGACTAATTTTTGCAATATGGAGCTCTCACTGTAAACCCTTCCCCTCTCCACTGTTAGGCAGCTAAAAAACAGAAGAAAGAAAATGGACTAGCTATTGCATCAAAAAATGCAACAACATTATGGCGTCATTCGATCAATGTAGCTGACCCCACCTAGTGGGATTAATGCCTGATTGTTGTAGTTATTATATGAAAATAGAAAATGATTATTTGCAATTGCAACTGTTTTGTAGTATCTCAGCACAGCAGAGTTTGCAATGCGCGAGGAATTGTCACTTAAAGCAGCTATTCTAGCTGAGAAATTTGCACCAGATCTTTCATGGTACTGCAGTAGCTACTACTGGAAACATATTAGAATATATTACTACTTTGACAGATAATCAAAATTGAGTTATAGGCTTCTGTGGTTCATATTTTCTTTTACGTATAGCTGCTCATATAGAAGGTTATAACTTATATTCAGAGAATACAGCCTTTCAATGAATTCTTTTACAAGGAGAGGGAAAAAATCCATTGTATATAGCTCCTTACTATTAATACTAATAAATCAAGGAGGAGGACTTCAGCTACTTTAGATAGGTAATAATTGTAGTGAATCAATAACTCATCTCATATCATGAAGAAAATCCTCGACTGTCTCAACCAAAACTACCAAGTATTCATAATTTTGACAGGTCAACATACCCATTCTTTATGGTGGTCAGCTAATGTTTACTTTTAAAGGTGGTTACATTATCATATATGTGATGGGCTATTTTATCCAACGTGAAAAATTTAGTATGATTGAATAATTTTTGATATACTTATCTTGTTTTTCTGTGTTTTTTTTTCTTTGTTTTCAAAAATGACAAATACTAAAAGTTTGTTGAAAAGAAAAAAAGTATAACAACAAAATGTCTAGTGTCAAAATCATAAATTTCAATGGAAGAAATATATGATCAATTTAGAATGCAGTGGAATTACATTACACTAGGGTAGCTACTTTATGTCCTTTTTGAACATGTGAAATGTAAATCATTAATTTCTAAAGATTTTCTGGAACTGTGACGGTCTAAAGACGTTATGTATGTGAATTTTGTACAGATCTTGGTAGAGCAGACCTGTATTTGAATACAATCCTCCTCCCCCTCCCCCAAAAAAAAAAGAAGTTATTGTTGGTATTATTGTATATTGATATCTTGGGATTCCTTTTTTTCAGGTACGTTGATGTGATTCTTCAATTAATTGACAAGGCTGGAGACTTTGTTAGCGATGACATCTGGTTTCGTGTGGTGCAGTTTGTTACAAACAATGAAGATCTACAGGTGAGTTTGAAGCTTTTAGCGAGTAGTGATTATATTACTGCTCCCTACTCGACTTATAATTCACAGGAAAAGTTGTCTTTTACCAGCCATATGCCGCAGCAAAAGCACGGGAATATCTTGACAAACCTGCCATACACGAGACAATGGTTAAGGTTTGTGTACTTTTAACTACCATTTTGTAATCATCTGAGTGCTATTAGATGGTATGGATAATTTTTATCCGTTAATTAAAACACACAGATGGTGATTTAACTTTGAATGCATATGACATTCATATTTCATATTAGGACCAAACCATTTGAACTTTTGGATTTCTGAATGGAATCCATTTAAGCTGAACTATCATAATCTGTTATGAAGAACGAGGAATGTTAACAAGTATTTCTTTCATTCATGGATTTTACTTTATATTGATTCTGGTCATTATTCACTAAGTAATTTACTACCTGATAAAATTACTTAGGGATAGTAAGAGCTCTAGTTTTAGCCAACTATTTGTTTAATATCATTTTCTCATCTCTATACACTTCAACAGGTCAGTGCATATATACTTGGAGAGTTTGGACACCTTCTAGCAAGACGACCTGGGTGCAGCCCAAATGAAATATTTAACATTATACATGAGAAGCTTCCTACTGTATCGTAAGTGAAATCATACTTTAATTCTCAGTTTATTCATAGTTGGGATCCATTTAGCCTAGATACCTTATCAGACATCCTTTATTTTCAGGACTTCTACGATTTCTATTCTTCTGTCAACATATGCTAAAATTCTGATGCACACTCAACCACCAGACCCTGAACTACAAAATCAGATATGGACAATATTTAAAAAGTAAGGTTTACCTCTGCAGTGTTTATTTTATTTATTATGGGTTATCTATGGTTTTTCACGATGCCTTAGGTTTTCTAATCCATTTTCTCATCTTCAGGTATGAAAGTTCAATTGAAGTTGAGATACAGCAACGAGCTGTTGAATATTTTACATTGAGTAGAAAAGGTGCAGACCTAATGGATATATTGGCTGAAATGCCGAAATTCCCTGAACGACAGGTAACCTGTTTGTAGGTTGTTTGATCCCTTGAGTAATGAATGTTATAACATTCATGTATTAATATTCCTCCTTGAATTCAGTCTGCATTGATAAGAAAGGCTGAAGATACTGAGGTCGATACCGCAGAACAAAGTGCCATAAAGTTGCGAGCCCAACAGCAATCATCAAATGCTTTGGTTGTAACAGACCAATCTTATGGAAACGGAACTCCACCAAGAAGCCAACTTAGTCTTGTAAAGATACCCAGCATGAGCAGTAATGTGGTTAGTCCCTTCCTCCACATATTCCTCTTCTTCCATGAATTTGTTTACATTATCAGTTTGTTCAACATTAGATGGTTAGAAGTATCATACTATCATCCTTTTAACTCTAAAACACTTCCATTTATCGTTTCTTAGTTTGACACTGACTTTGTTTCTAAACAGGATGATAGTTCCGCAGATCAAAGATTATCTCAGGAAAATGGTGCTTTGAATAGAGAAGATTCTGTACCCCCCTCTGCAGATATCCTTAGTGATCTCTTGGGTCCATTGGCTATTGAAGGACCTCCGGATAGCAATGTCCACCCTCAGCCCAGCACAGACCCGGGATTGGAAGATATCGTAGTTGAAGCCACAGCTATAGTGCCAGCAGGAGAGCAGGCCAATGCTGTACAGGTATGTGCATTGATTTGAGTACCAAAACAAGTAGTGAAGTGTTTTGCTTTACCCAATGTGTTACAGTCCTATTTGAAGATTTTAAGCAATCTGTGCCACATATTTATATATCTTATATTTCTTTCTCTCGATTAGGATTCATGATGGATATAAGTTGTTACATCCTAACTATTTATTTATTTGAATCAATACAAGTTTATGTTAGATCAAGTTGCACATAACTGTATTAGTTTACTACTAGACTCCATTCACATTAGAAAATATTACTATGAACAATTTGTGTGCATTGGAAGATAACGTGCTCCCTTTGTATGTGCAGCCCATTGGAAATATTGCTGAAAGATTTCTTGCTTTGTGTGTGAAGGATAGTGGTGTACTATATGAGGATCCTTATATTCAGGTTTTTTCTTCATTTTTCTCCCATTTTCTCTAGTATTTTTTATTTGAATGGTAGTCATGTACACATGCAGTTTACTTGCAAAGACCTCTATTTGTGATGATTTATGTTTGGTTCAATTCAAGCCTTTGTTCTTAGTTTCTTTATATATATATATATACTTGCACAGATTGGAATTAAAGCAGAATGGAGAGCTCATCATGGGCATCTTGTTCTTTTCTTGGGAAACAAGATTACTTCACCTCTTGTCTCTGTTCAAGCTATAATATTACCTCCCACCCATTTGAAGATGGAGCTCTCACTAGTACCAGAAACTATACCTCCCCGGGCACAGGTGAGAAACCACTGTTATTGTTATCTTTTGCTTTCAACTTTTCTTAACATTTTCCCTCTTTTGGTTGCACAGGTACAATGCCCACTTGAAGTCATTAATCTCCACCCAAGCAGAGATGTTGCTGTTGTTGACTTCTCCTACAAGTTTGGTAACAATATGGTACTTATTTAGACATGTATTTTATGCTCCTAATTTGACAAATCCATTATTTCATTCTACCTGGCTCAAATCCATTAGTTAGGTTGGCCACTTATTTTACATTCATAAACAAGAGTTATGTTGAGATGTCTCTGAAGAAGTAAAGTATTGGATATGAAAGCCTTTTTGTGCTTTTCATGGGAAGTGCTTAATTGAAGTTATGAATTAGCAGTTTTTAATTTTTAGAAATTATGTTCTTTCTTATGTTTTAGTTCCTTATCATTGAAGAAATTGTGATATAGCAACCATGATTTTAGTAGTAGGAGCTTAAACTTTAATGAGAAGTTTAATGTTTGGAGAAAATGGATTTTATGTAAAGTTAAGTGGAGCGTTTATTGCAGCATTTGACATACAACAGTCATGAAACCTTAATTAATATATGTTCCTCTATGTCGTTACATAGGTCAATGCCAAACTTCGACTTCCTGCTGTCCTAAATAAATTTCTTCAGCCTATATCTGTATCTGCTGAGGAGTTTTTCCCTCAATGGAAATTGCTTATTGGACCACCTTTGAAGCTTCAAGAAGTGGTATGTATTCTGCATTATGTACACAGTGAAGTTTGTGTGTTCCTTGCTAGTTTGTTCGTATGGTTGTGCAGTGGTTCATCTTTTTTGTTGGTTTTTCAGATCAGAGGTGTTAGACCACTTCCGGTGCTCGAATTGGCAAACTTATTTAATAGTTTCCATTTGACAGTTTCTCCTGGCCTCGTATGATATTGAAAACTCCTCTTATTTACTTCCTCGTTTTTCTTGTACATTTCTCTGAAATTCATAAACATCTATTAATTTTTTAACTTGTGTCTGCTTTAGGATCCTAATCCAAACAATCTTGTTGTGAGTACAACATTCTTTTCAGAAAGTACAAGGGCAATGCTCTGTTTGGTAAGTATATATGTCAAGCCACATACCAGTACCTGCAAACATGGACAGTATAGGGCATTTTTTCCTCTACTGGGGAAACATTGGAAGTTTGGAGCGACTATTTTATTAATTGATTTTCATTGTTAAACTGTTTTCGTTTATCTGTGAGTCATTCATAACTGAATTTAGGTGATAACATAGGTACTTGTTTTGACATTTTACGTAAATGACAATGCAGATGAGAATTGAAACAGATCCAGCAGACAGAACCCAGTTGCGAATGACAGTAGCTTCAGGCGACCCTACACTAACATTTGAGTATGTGATTTAGTTTCCTACTTTACAGCTTAATTCTGTGCTGAAATATAGCTTTTTTTCTTATATAATTTGATATGTTTGGCAAAGTTTGGTTACTCTGAATAAAAAACTTTTTGATGAGAAAAAACTACTTACAGAATCTAGAAGTTTTACTCTTATTTAAAAAGTTAGATTATTTTGAAACCAATTGCATTTTAAGCTTATTATTATTATTAATGGTTACAAAATACTTCATACCTTTTTCCTTTTGCAATTTACTAAATTTAAAAGCAACTTTTTTATGTATCTAACTAATAAAAGCAGCCAATGCATGAGACTCCCCACCTAATGGGGTCTTGGGGTAGATATATGCAACCTTATACCATCGAAGTGATGAGGTTGTTTATTGGATTAGAACTCATGATGGTCACAAGGCAATCAACATTACTGTTACACCGAAACTCACCTTCTGTTTTAAAATTGCTTTTCAGCAAACTTATGATACAAGGAACTAATGGAACTATGCATAATCGATGGAAATCTATTTTTCACAGCTACATCTTTTTCAGATAATTTTGACATTGGTTTGCAGGCTGAAGGAGTTTATCAAGGAACAATTAATTGTCATCCCAACAGCGGCCCGAGCACCAACTCAAGCATCTCCGGTGGTACAAGTGGCCAGTAATCCGGAAGCATTGACAGATCCTGGGGCAATGCTTGCTGCTCTTCTATGACAATACAAAGGTGATTGATTCATGACAGTGTTCATTACATACTTGTAAAGCTAATCTACACAGCCTAACCCACCCATGTGTCCCTCAAAGCTAGTGTGGGGTGGATAAACTAATTCATGATGCAAGGGCTGGCGGAATTAAAGGTGAGCTTGTTTTTACAGCTAAATTGCTACTTATCAGAGCAGGGATATGCATGTTATATTGGCCATTTTTTAGAGATTCTTTCTGCAAAGTGATTGTCCTTTAAGCGAGATTTGATGTCATTTGGGTATAAGAGTTTAGTTTTCTCATTTTTTTTCCCTTTCCAGTTTCACTGGATTGTTTGTGGTGCAAGTGATAGAGTGTAAGATAATGCCTCGGGTATGACTATTTGTAACAGTTTGAATTTGTTATTTTTAAGTTATTATAGTTGCAATAATAGTAAGTTGTGTGTACATATTTTTGAACTAAATTCTAAGTGCTTCAGTTTGAAGAGATTGTGCATTACTCCTAAAATCTTATTGTTGAAGGTGACTCGTTCTTGTTGCATTTTTTTTTAAATTTTGATGAAACTGATATGCTGAAGTTTATAGCCTATATACAATTTGGAGCTTTCAACCAATCCATTAATTGAAACCCATAAATAAATTGTTAAAACTAATACAAGTATTTTATTTATAAAAGATTATATTCATAATAATACTATTAGTTAATACTACAGTATATTTTTTCATTCTGGTTTCAGATATTTAGCATTAGAAAGTCACTTAGGACCATAGTTAATTCCAGTTGTCAAGACTGGTATAACTTAGTATTGTAATTAGGGTCGTCCCGCTCATGTCCACTAAAATTAGGGCAGACATAGACATACCTGTTTTTAAATAGGGCATGAAATATCATGTTCTGTCTACTCTAAACATGGACATGACGAGCTTTAGTACATGAAACATTATAAGATATTATATATTGTCTCTTATTTTTTATTTCACTGATGAACCATTGTAATAATCATGTTATCATACTTGAGAGTACATGGATGCACAATGTGATAATCAGATTCAAAACACAACATAATACTAGGGGTGAGCATGAGCCGGGTTGGGACGGGTTAAGGTTTGTCCTTATCTGGCCCTAAATCTTGGCTGGATCACTTTTTTGAACCCGGACCTGACCCTAGACCCAAAGTTAACCCGACCCTACGTAGCGTTTAGGTCATCCTTTAAACCCGACCGACCCTAAAGCCGATTAAATATAATGCATACTCATTTTAGATAAAAACTTCTCAATATTATTTATTATTATGATTAAATAGTTTGATATATATATATATATATATATTATTAACCGTGTATATATTATGGAAAAATTAAAGAACAAATGATACTTTCGACCAAAAAGGTATCATTATTCTATACACATTTGAGTAGAAACACATACAAACATGATGAGCGAGTGACCCTGGGATGGGACGGACTGGGTCATGTTTGGTATCTAGCTGATCTTAAATATTGATTGTGTCTATTTTTTGAACCCGAACTCGGCCATAGACCCGATCAGACCCGACCCTATTCGGACCCAATCATGATCGGGCTGTGTTGGGTAAGCGAGTAGAGTCGGGTCCTGCTCACCCCTACATAATATCTTGTTTTATATAAACTAAACCTGCAGTTAATTGGTAAGATATTATATATTGGAAAATTGTCACGTGTACTCGAATGGTGAGAACATGAATTACTATTGTTATACTTGACCCATCAAATTTCTTATCAAAATATTCATTGATGTCTATGGGCCGCCCTGCTCGCCCATTTGAAATGTCCATGAGCGAAAATGACATATTGAACAGACATTTTAGAGCGAATGAACACATTTTTCTGCCCTAACTGCCCAAAACGTGTAGGCCACCCAAATTACCAATAATATACATAAGGAGTACTTTTGACCACTAAGTAAAAGTCCTATATATTAGTCGCCTTTTATTGTTTAAAGAATATCGAGTATCCTATTAAAGGACAGTTATTGTCAACATTGGTGCTTTTTAAATGTTCTCAACGTATTGTTTGTTCTCAATGTATTGTTTGAGGATGTAACAGGAGAATAGTCACAACTTAGAGTAAGAATATACAAAGTGCAAACTACTGCCAAGTGTTATCAATCATTAACTAGGATATCATAAACAGATTCTATAACTCTAATAATACAACTCAAAGGTGGAAACAAAAAACACTGTAAAAGCTAATTAAAGATCTATAACTTCAATCTTACAATATATTCTTAGCACCACTAATCACAGATTCCTTGCACCATTCTCTTTGTCTTCTTTGGAAAAGGTTTTGCTCCATCATCTTACCAAGTTCTTCTATAAGCAATGGTCACTCTTATTTGCATTTTCATACTCTCATTTGTATAGTTTTTTAAATTTAAGATTAAAGTATAAAACAAATAACAACAATAATTGTTTTAAGATTAATAATAATAACAAGAATTGTTTGGTTCAACAATAGTTACACCACTTTAATGACAATTTTTTGTCCACAAATATATAACTAGATGTCATTTTTTATATGATTTAAAGTCGAATGATATTTACTATTCAATTATATTATTTATTTAATTTTATTCAGTGAGTAAGAGATCAATTTCTCGAGATTCAATTAGACACTTAATGTGTGACTCCATAATATTTTTTTTGCATACACATAAATTTAAGGATCGAACTTAAGACTACACAATTAGGTATATTTAGACTTCCTAGTCAATTTCGAGCCAATTTTAGCTTGGGTCATGGCCAGGCCTAGCAAAGTAGCAATCATAGACATATATTTTATATTTTACGAGTGTGTCTTGCTAACTTCAGGCTTTTAGACCAATTGCACCTGACCAAAATAACACAATGTCTATTCATCTCCATTTATCAAGTGAGCCCAATTCAAATGTTTTTGTTTTATATTCTCGCACCGGAGGTAATCCTGTCCAAGTCGTGAATATTCATAAGTATGTGTGACTAACTCTCACAATGGATATTTTTTTCATCCACACGACTCAAACCCAATTTGATTTGATTGAACTAATCTATTTCACTCACTGTGGTTAAGGAACTCATAATTTTTTCTTTGACTTGGACCAAGAAAATAAGTAGTTATATAATTTATTTAGGTGAATATATTAGCTTGTTTTCTATTATATGATTATTTTTCAAGATAATAACAATATAAAAAAAGATACTTAATATAATTTTTTCTTTAGAAAAATATACATTTTTTAAAAGTTTTATTATCATTTTTAGAAAAAAATAATTTTATGTTGGATATTTAGGTAGAGAATAAAATAATACAATATTACCAAGTTTAGGTAGAGAATAAAAATAAAATAATACAAGATTTTTAGGTAGAGAATAAAAAATAAATAAACTATTAGAATAAAATCATTTTTATGCTGGATTTTATACATTCTTACCGATTTGGTGTATCATCATAGCATACTATGCTCTATTTAAATCTTTTAAACTTCAAAGAATTAATTAAAATTTTCTAATAATATTTTAAATTTATTTTACAAGTTATCTTTAAACAAGAATATTCCTATGGATGGGTTGATACATTTGATAAAATATGTTAGAAATGAATGTATTAGAAATAAAATTGGTATAACTCTTATTATATAAAAGATGATAAAATCACATCTTAGATAATATTATGGGTGAGCAAGACCCGACCGTACTCGTTCACATACGACTCATTATGATCAGACCTGAATAGGGTCAGGTCTAGGTCGAGTTCATGTTCAAAGATTAGTCTCGATCAATATTTAAAGTCGGTAAAGGACCAAGCGTGACTCGTCCCGACCGTCCTATGGTCACTCACTCATCATATTTGTATGTGTCTCTATTCATATGTGAATAGAGTAATATCACATTTTTAGTCGAAAATATCATTGATTTTCTAATTTTTCATCATATATACATGATTAATAATATATATATATATATATATATATTATTAATCATGTATATATGATGAAAAATTAAACGAGTATGCATTATATTTAACAGGGTCTAGAGTCGTGTTGGGATTTAAAGGTTGACTTAATTGATATTTAGGGTCGGGTTAACTTTAGGTCTAAGGTCGGGTTCGAATTCAAAAAATGATCCTATCAACAGGTCTGGGTAAAGACAAACCTTAATTCATCCCAACTTGGCTCATGTTCACTCATAGATAACATGGACATGTGTGAAGGAAACTATTATAAATATTTAGTAGATAAAATAAATGTTATTCCAATTTATAAAGTAATAAGAAAGTCAAGAAAAATCATAGACATACTATTAATTTTTTTAGAGATAAATACTTTACTAATAAACATAATTTATTATTCCATCCATATATTTGATTTCATCTATATTAAGACTAAGTTGGTGTACAAGTTATCTTTAAATCAAACATATGGCTAGAATTTTTCTTTCTTTCGCAATATTAAAAAGTTAAATCATATTAGGAAACTTAATATTATTTGGTGAATCATATTTGGGAAAAGAAATCCCCTAAAATTAATATAAAACATTAAAAATTTAATGTCCTCAATTATAATTCATATTGCCACATAAAACCAAAGATAATATTAATAATTAATAATTCTCATAATCCAGAAGATTCCCTCCTTTTCTTTATATATAATATCTAATATTTTCTCAACAGGAAAAAACAGATACTTAAAAATTAAACGAAATAAAATAATTAGTGGTACATTTTATTTTCTCCTTTTTTACCTCAATTTTTAATTTTGGTAAAAGATATTTTCACACTAAATATAAATAAATAAAAAAGCAACAAAATCTCCTATAAAAAAAACGTGCATATATAACTAAAACAAAAAAAATCTACAAAATCCCATATAAATAATCACATGCATATATGAAGAGTGCACTCACCATTTCTGTTGAGAAAAAAAAAATCCATTTTTCTTATATTTTTCTTCATCTTCTATGCAAACAAAACAACATTTCTTAGGATATATAAGAGTATTTGATTATATTCATGGAGGGACATGTGACACAATCTTCAATCTCTACTCAAAGTGATCCACCTAAGACTCCAATGTTGGGTCATGAAGTGGTTTATTCCAACAACAACAACAACATTAATGTTAAGGTTGAAGATTCTGTGTTAGCATCAAAACAAGTTTTGAAGAGAAAAAGAGGAAGACCTTGTAAGTATGATGTTAATGGAAGTGTGTTGTCAGCAACAACATCTTCAACTCATGCAATTGGAACTTCTTCAAAACGATGTAGAGGAAGGCCTCGTAGTTCTCATCATAATAACCATAACATAGCTTTACCTCTAAGTAAGTTTTGCTCTACAATTCTATTATTTATGCATCAAATTTTTATTAATATATATGTATATGATAATATGATTGTTGAAATTCATGATTTATTTTCCTTTGTTTAATTGCTAACGATGTTGAGTAGAGTAGGGATTCCTCTAGGGAAATGCTATTAAACACACAAAAATTTGGTACTACTGAGGTATTTTCTCATGGGCAAGGAACTAATCTCTTTCGAGTTTCGTGTTTGTCCCTCCCAACAAATGTTTTCCCAATAATTAAACTCTCGAGTCTCGACCTTGGGAATCTAGTGGGGTAATATGTGTTGTGAGTCAAAGAGTATTACATTATTCACCAGATAGAGTCGATGAGTGTTACTTTATTCACTACAGAAAATAGTGAGACAACTTGTGTTACTTAGAACTTGTGTCTTATAATTACATGGTCCAGGTTATTAGATACTGTAATTGGGGAATTCAAATCCTCTTTACCAAAGTCTTGTATGTCTCTATATCAATCCAACGATGTTTTGTCAAATACTTAAGTGTGTTAATATGACTATTGGAGGAGAATCAAGCTTGTAATATTGCTATTGTAGTTGTATAATATTGATTATTGGTTTATGGATAGTGATTTTAATGAGTCTCTAATGTTTGAAACTTGATCATTTGGTGAAGGTGGTTTTTCTTTAGCAGAAACAGCTGGTACAAGCTTCAAACCTTATGTGATGACTGTCAATACAGGAGAGGTATACATGTTGTGATGAAACAATATTGTTCAAATTCAACACCGAGTTTAATATCTATGTGCTACCACCGTAAAGTCATTTAACAATGTAATTAACATATCAATAACGGTGTATGATATGCTGACAATAAAAAACAGCTCGTGTGTTTGTGCGTATTAAATCCTTTTGCAATATAAGAATATATGTTTGTGGTTTGCAGGATGTGGTGAGCAAGATAATAGCATTTTCTCAAAATGATGTTTCAATGGCTGCAGTTTCCATACTTTCTGCTACTGGTGTAGTATCAAGTGCTCTCATTCGCAATTCTCAAGCTTCAACTCATACTTATAGACGAGAGGTACAATTATAAACAATAACTCTTGTGTATCATCACTAAATGTTTTTATGTTGTTTTCGACTTCCTGCAATTTTTTGGTACTACCAAGGGAATTCCCTCACCCTTTTGGGTAAAGAACTAATCCTTTCAGGGTTTGTGGTTGTCCCTTCCAACAAATGTCACTACCAAGAATCGAATCATTACCCTTTTGGTCATCCTGGGAATCTAACGGGCCTTAAACCCTTTTTTGGTTTATAAATGCAGGGATGGTTTGAAATTCTGTCTTTATCTGGGTCATATACCTTTGTTGCTGATGGTGATGCACATTGCAAAAAGGGCATGTTGAATATTTTATTGGCTGGACCTGATGGAAGTGTTTCTGGTGGTATCCTTGAAGGTTCTTTGATTGCAGCTGGTCCTATTCAAGTAAGAAAATTTTAAGGATGCATTTACTTTTTTAACTAAACATTGTTGCACATTATCGAACCCAAATAAATATTTACTCTTTTAATATTTTTCGGTAAATATGTATTTATATAGTCAATACTCACGCACACTTACATTAGATCAGTATAGAATGTAAAGATTTATACACAGTCAGTACACTATTCACCTTTCATTTTTATTATTTTTTTGTAGAGTCAATGATGCTTAAAAATAAATGATACAATAACACTGTATAAAACATATATACATACTGACACATGTCAATGTATACATCATTTTATCTTTGTAAATATCAAAGTATGTGTACCTAATAATACTTTGTTTATAATTAGTTCCTTCATTTATATTTTGTTTACTAATAATCACCAAACTAATAACTTGAAATTCTCTTCATGCATCAGCTAGTTGTGGCTAGTTTCAAGCAAAACATGATTAAGGAAATCATGAGAAAGCACTCAAATGGATCTTCTTCTGCTGTTGTTGCACCAGATTTAGAAAGGGTTCCTCAAAATGTTCAAGCAATAATAGATAGTACTAGTATACCAACACAGAATGTGATTCCTACAACAACTACTATTGCAGTATCAGAAAATGTCATTCCTGCAAATCAGAATATACAATCTGCATCAGTAAATGGTGTTGGCCTCAACAGTTCTATCAAAGAACAAAATATTGCTGCACATGATAATGCCAGTGTCTAGTTTTCTAGTGAGTGATCATAAAAGTGAGAAATTTTAATGAGTGTAATCTCTATGCATTATCAGTGTCAAGATTTATATACAGTCGAGACATTATCCACCATTCATTTGTATTACTTTTTTAAAAAAGTCGACGGTGATTAAACATAAATGGTGAATGATGCAGTGATAATATATAAAATTCATATACTATTAGTGCATACATTCTTTTCTCATTTAGATTTTGGTTGAGAGAAGAGAAACAAAATAATTAATAAGGAAATAGTTCCTGAAGTTGTGACTGGTTTTTTATTTAGTTAGTTATTCTTTTATGTGATTTTTGGGATATTGTTCTTAGTTTTGTAGGTTTGTTATTTTGTTTGAGGGTAGAGATTAGAGAAAGTGAATTGTAGATTATATTTCAGGTATGCTATTTTGCTATATGAAGCTTTGTAATGACTCTTCTTTCAATATATTTTGAGAAAAAAAATGAAGAGATCTTTTTTTGGTATAGTTAGTGGTATCATCTCACTCTATTGATAATAAAATAATCTTTTTTAAATTATGTGATTATCTCTCTCGACCAGTATTATTTTTAGTAATAGAACAAATATTTATTATAACATTGTTAAGATATATTTATAGTAATATATTATACTTCATTTTGGCTTTGGTAGGGATAGCATATTATATTTCATTTTGCTCTTCTGTAAACAACAATAAATGGACCCACATGAGATGGAATCCTAAATTTATTACCTTAATACATTACAATGAGGTACCAATAAGTGATTTATCTAGTGGTATAAGGGTTTGTTGGATTCCTAGAAAGACTAAATGGTCTATGGTTTAATTCATGAGAACGACATTTGTCAAAATGGACACTCATGCACTTCAAAAGAGTATTACAACACATCAATTCGTGGGAGCAACACTCTTTTCCCAATTCATACACCATTCAATATCTCATCCACTTAAATCTAGACATGTGGATTTTATGTATTGCTTTTATAAAATAAAATAAAATATTATTTTTATCTGTTGACAAAATCTAATTAGTTAAGGACTGAAAAAACATGAAATATACACTACCTAGAATTTATCTTCCCATGATAGATATTCTTTATAATACCAAAAAAATGAAGTAATTACATCAAATTAAGTTTCTTAAGATCATTAAAAGGGCCAACGGTACTCATAAGTAATATCTTAGCAAAGTTGGGTAACCTTTGTTGAATCCATGTCTTAAAATTTCTTGAATTCTGTTTCATTAATTTGAATCATAAAAACAAAAGTAATGCTGGCTGTGGGGTTCGAACCCACGCGCACTTCTGTGCAGAAGATCTTAAGTCTTCCCCCTTAACCACTCGGGCAAACCAGCTCTAACGTTAGCTTTGTTGAATTTACTTATTTAATCCAACTACTCTTTCATGTATCATATCAAAATTCCCAAATCTAGAACCCTAATAGGTTTATTCAACTATTACAACTATTCTGAACAGAGAAAGACAAGGCAAATTGCCCATTCTGCATGGACCCTGGCTTCTAATTCCAAATGGACCCTTTATTAATTATTGTTTCCTTTTCTAAAAAAGTAATTCAAATAAATGATGGATCGTATAAATCTTTATTCTGTCAATATATAGATTCTATTGGAAATTAATAAGTGGATTTTTTTACACTCAAATAGAATACATCTTTTAATAAATAAGTTTCAAACATCTCTGAATCACTATTTCCCCCTTTCTGCAGGGTGTAACCCACGTAAAACCATAATCAATTTATCTAAAACTCTTCCATTAATCAAACAAGATTAGAATCCTAATGTGCAAAGAAAAATAATAATAATAATAATACGGTCATCCTCTGCATTTTCATCCTAACACCCTGAACCTGTACACAATTTTATGATAAATTGCAATAATTCAATGTCTTGGTTCTTACAAGCAAGGATATACCTGAACCTGCAAAACTCATAACATAATATAGTTTTAATATGGAATTAGACCAAAAGAATATAAAATCTACACACAGAGAGTATAAAGATTTATACACATACTCTATCATCCATCATGCATTTGAATTATCTTTATAAAAAATCAACAATAATTAAACATCGATGGTGGATGATACAATAACGATATATAAAATTGTTACTCATGTTTTTTCATTCTAATTTGCAGTCGAGTTCCCATGAAAACAAACGGCTTTGTTAGTTTTTGGATTAAATACATATTAATGTCGTCCATCCATTTTGTTATTGATTACCAACTTTTATGGGAAATAATCTTTTTCGTAAACGAAGTTGACCATGGCACTGGCTTCATGTAGAAGTCAGTTTTCACAAAAGAAATCCATATGAATAATAGTACACATGAATCGTTAAAGATATTACACATTAAAATTATAACCTCTTGTCAAATATGAATTAAAACTTTTATACTATATAAGCATTAGGACATTTAAGTAAAAGAATGCCGTCTAAAGAACCATGTACTATTACAATACTTGCTTTCCAAAAAACAATTGCATTTAACAAATACTTCTGTTGTAATAGAAAGTTGGATGTTCAAAAGCTTTTTCTAACACAATTGTCAGATTACAATAAAATTATATTTCATTAGAAAATAAGAAAAAAATTATACACTAACAATAAGAATATATATTATTGTTGTATCAGTAATCATTCATATTTAATCATCATTTCTTAAACTACATTTTTTACCTTGGCATTTGATAGATATTACATTAATTTGTCAATGAATTTTTGTGTGTTATTAATGTTCCCCGAAAATTAAATCCATTATAAAAAATATAATCGTGACTAGAAGGAAGCACCACTTCATAGCATACCAAGATAGAGATTATAGTACTAAATTTTAATGGCATAACAAAAAAATTGGAATTAATTGGGGCACCAAACAAGTCTTAACAAAACATCAGAAACAAGCAATCATCTTAAACACTTTCATGTCTACTAAGACAAAAATCAAGGACAGACACATTAAGTCCTTAACACTAATTGTCATAAGGGAAAAACTAACATAAACCAAGTAACAAATGCATTATCACTTGCCACGCCTAGCATTGTTGTTTTGTTGACGACCACCTCCAGAGTTGTTTTGTTGACTACCACCACCAGAGTTGAAAGACCTGTATAAAGTAACAAAAGGTCAATCATAATCCAACATGTCCTTTATAGAACAAAAACACAATTCAGAATTTGTTAGGATCATACTTCTTAAAACCACCGCGCCCGGATTGTCCGGATTGTCCGCCAGACTTCGGGGACTGACCCTTAAAACCACCTCGCCCGGATTGTCCGCCAGACTTCGGGGATTGACTCTTGCCATCATTGTTAGGAGACTTTCCACCTTTCTTTGCAGGGTGGGGAGTAGCTATATGTCCACCTTTCTTACCATCTACTTCACAAATTCAAAGAAATAGAGTGATGCAGCTATAAGCAAACTCCAGTTTATGCAGCTAAAGGTGATGTTTAAACATGCATAAGCAATCAAATTTAAACATCACATTAAAACATACTGTACAACATTATGAACATTACATTCACAGATTTATTACTAAACCATGCATTCGAGAATGAGCATAAGACGCCAATGGCAAAGGAACAATGTGGGAAACATTAGGATATAAAAACATTCTAAAGATGAATAAACAGTCTCACCGGTCTTTTCAGGAGTAACATTTTTAGCTTTTTTGTTAGAAACTGGAGTTTTTGATGCAGAATCATTGGCCCTTTTCTTTCCAAGTTCCACCTTCAAAATATAGAGTCAACTATTGAGATCGTGAAGGTAAAACATCACACAACTATAATCATAAGGCACTATTATAATGCATAACATAAAAAAGAATTAATAATAGCAATTAATCATTACCTTCTTAGGAGGGGTCTCTACATCATCTTCACTATCATCTTCCTCATCGCCATCACTGTCAGCATCATCCAACTACAATGAACAGTTATAAGTCACAATAAAGAAAGCTTAAACATTGGCCAGTCAATCAAAGACAACTTCAAAACAAAGAGCCAGGATTAAAAATGCATCCACTATAATAAAACCGAAGAAAAATCACAACATTAAATTAACTTATGTTAACATTGATACCTCATCATCAGAACTTCCAAAATCATCGGAATCATCATCATCATCCTCATCGGAATCATCATCATCTGCATTCTCTTCTTTCTTGGGATCAGCAATCTTGACCTGTTTTGCTGGCACACCAACCTTGGCATCAGCCTTTTTAGGTTCTGCAACCTTTGCTTCTTCCGCTTTTACTAAAGATTTTCCTGAAACAATAAATATTCATTAGCCACCTATGTAGGAATGTGTACTGCCAACAATAAATTTAAGGTTAAGCATCAACCATTTTCTTCGGCAGGCAAAGGGAGATCCTCATCAGAATCTGTTGAAGTTCATACAAAAAGCAAAAAATGAGAAACCAACTCAGTAAATAAAAAAAGAAATCACAAGTTCAAGAGAAATGTTATAGGCTCACCAAAGTCATCCTCATCACCAGTGCTAGCAGAAAGACATCCGAAGTTAAGGAAAAATGGAGGATTAAACCATGACATATTTTTAGTAGAATGTGAGGATGGTCTTTTGCAAATTGTTTAGACATGTGAATACATTCAAGAAAAAAACTTCAGAGACATTTGGGATATTAAGAAAGATGATATATTTTTTTAAATATAAAATGAAATACAAAATTCAACTAAAACAACTTTGCAATATATATCAAATGTGTGGAGGATATTATTCTTCATCAGGAATAAGTGCCTTGTATCCAGTGAAGAAGACACTGGAACTCTTTGAACTGTGGGAAAGCTCAAACTCTGTGTCAAGAACAACATCAAGAGATGCCTGAGGGATTTTATCCCTGGAAAGAGTTCCCAAAACAAGTTTCTGTTCACCAACTT
Organism: Lupinus angustifolius; assembly: GCF_001865875.1. NCBI lineage: Eukaryota > Viridiplantae > Streptophyta > Magnoliopsida > Fabales > Fabaceae > Lupinus > Lupinus angustifolius. Next base: position 31,076,461 of record NC_032014.1, read on the forward strand.
TCAAGTGAAGAAACACAGGTTCATTAGCTTTGTCTTTCTTAGACTCGCCAAGAGCAGCCTATATAGCAAGCAAACAAGTAAGAATTTTATCATCGCCGAAAATAACAAATAAAAGAAAACAACACAAAAAAATCACCTGAGAAAGATGAACATAGGCCTCAATTTCTTCTGGGTCAATCTTAACAGTCTCACCAACCTTAACCTCAGTACCTAAATTACAAACCCATATATTCAGATTACATTAATAATTAATAAATACAAACATATTTACTACAATTACAGTATAATGAATCATAAAACATACGCATGAGTATTGAAAATAGTGAACTAAATCATCATACATACGCGTGTAGGTGACATGATAAAAAATAACAATACATGTCAAAAGCATAATCATTACGACAAATAAACAGAAATTTTTTACATAAATGATTAAACGAAATAACCAACATAGAAAATAGAAAATGCGTTTGAAAGTACGAGGATATACAAGTATAAGCAAAATAGAAAACAGAAATGAAAAACGGAAAAGGAGAAATGAGAGATTAGAGAAGGTTACCCCAAAACTCCATTGCCGTGAGAGAAAGTGTGAGAGAGAAATGCGATTAGGGTTTTAGGGTGAGAAGGGTTTTGCGAGTGAGGAACGAAGTGGGAAGAGAGTTTATAGTGAATGAAAATTGGGGTTTTAGGTTAGCCGTTAGTGCCACTTGCTTAGGTTTTTTACCGGGCCTGAAATTTGGGCCTGCCTGATATTTTTTACGGGCTTTAAATTCAGGTCCTTCTTCAAATATATTTTTTTAAGAAAAGGGATCACTTCTGAAATATCTTTTACGACAAATGGAATAATTGTTTTTTGGATCGATTTATACTATTAAATAATATAATCAGTGGTTTATAAATAAATTAAACAACTTGATATGAACCAATAAAGTGTTGGTCGAGTGGTATAAGGTCTGACTAGATCTCCAAGATAACCAAAAGGCCAATGGTTCGATTTTTTGGAACGACATTTGTTAAGAGGAGAATGTGAGTAGATACTTTTAATAATACAAAAGAAAACTTGATATGAGGGTAGGATGCTCTGAGTATGTTTAGAAATGATTTCAAGGAATCTAATTCTTGATTTAATGATTGGCATAGGTTGAATTACTTTTAATGTTTGTAATACAGGAATATTTTCTAAGGTTGATATTGTCCTTGATGCAAATAAGGATAAGTTCACCATGCCTTATTGTTTGAGCAACTATTATGTCTCATGCCCTTTGTTTTTAAGATGTGATTTTCTCCAACAAAGTTCACCACCATGTTACCTTTATTTTAAGATGTGATATTTCTCCAACAAAGTCTAAGATATAAATCACATTGAATAATCATCACCAACAAAAGTTGATGAGTCTATTATAGAGCTTTTCATCAATCAAACTCATCTTTCTTCCCTAATATATCTAGTTTTCAAAATCTTGTCATCCACTAATGAAGCTATATTCATATTAATTAAAAAAATTAAATATTCATTATTTTTTTCTTCTTATTTTTCAATAATATTATTGTGAGACATGATTTTAGACATTATATTATTATTCTGTATATCTAGGCTAAAACTAAAATTGAATCATCTAATCAGATAATTGAAAGAAGCAAAAAAAATGTAGCTGATACCTACATGGGTAAACTCATCTCACGAAAAAAGTGAAGCATTGCAAAGCTGGAAACTAAATTAAATAAAATTACTATACCTAATTACCTACATGATATCACAACAATTATTTTTTTTGCAAAAAGATATTAAAAATAACATATTTTACAAAAAAAATTTTTTACATATAAACCATCTCTTGTAAGTTGGCCTATAGAATTCACCTTAATAATATTATATACTCATTGAGAATAACTCATCTTAAAAGTGAGTTATTGGTTTTCCACTTTCTTATCAGAGTAAAAATATTATCATATTTGTATCTAAAGAATAAAAACTTTAAGACCTGAATACATGTTTTCCCTTAAAGTAGTGATCTTATAAACTTCTTTCTCATAAGTTATATTTATTTTTTACAATAATATTTATCTACACACTTGAGAATTGCTTGTAATGGAAGAAAATAACATCCTAAAAAGGAAAAAAATGAAACTATACCAAAGAGGTTGGAGATATATCATATGTGTGTTTGGAAATCTAAATGCAACTTTACAATTATGTGTTTGCATGCCCACAAATCTCAAAACTCCCTACTTAGCCATACCTAAACCTTACAATGAGAATTTCCTAGATTCTCTAATGGTAAAGATCTAAGAATTTTCTCTTCTAATATTACAAGTCAAAACAAATAATTAACTTGAAACAATAAGTACCCAAATGGAAACTATGATTATATGAATCATGGGAGCAAGAAATGCATTAGCTTCAACCAACCAAAACCTGCATCACGGTCACTACCCTGCTTCACTTTGTTGACCTCGTTGGCACAAGATGCAAACGGTGTCGTCTTGCTACCTTCTCTGCCACCACCACCACCTTCCACGGCGGAGGCAGCCTTACTTGGGCACATGAAGAAGTTTCTAGATCCAAGATCTATTAGTTTCTCCTCCCTATCCAAACCTAAGCATTTCATAAAACCAAATTAGTTTTCCATTTATCAAATATTATTGCAGTTTTAATTTCTCCTACAAATAATGTATATAGAGTAGTATATTTTTTAGGATAGAAGATGTCCACCCGTAAATTAAGTTGTGGTGACAGCTACAACTCCATAATATCACAATTGCGATGTGATAACTAATTATAATGATAAGACTGCAATGAACCATAATGCAACTACATCATACTGCATTTGGACTTTATCAGGCCCGAACATAATCGCATGACACAACAATAATATAAAAAATGTTTTTTTCTTACAAAATAATTCACATCAAGATGGCTGCGCTCCACGTCGCAATAGCCGCAATCACAATAAGTATAATTGCAACCGCAATTTAAAACTGAACTATTCAAATTTATAGAATGAAGGTTTATTGCTCACTTTCTAAACTAAACTGTGAATAATGGAGGTCGAAATTGTTGGCTTTCATGGTAGGCAAGATTGGACGGCGACCTTCCTTCACGTACTGCTGCAGTGTGGCCATCACCAAATCTCCGACGGTGGATTCCGGCCTCATCAGCACCTGAACAGGCGCAACACTTCCGATCACCGTCACCTTCAGCAGCATCTTCGGCGGTTGTCTCGGCAAGCCATCCGGCACCACCGCTCCGGTACTTTTGTTCCTGTATGGGAGAAGGTCAGGGACAGTCCTCGGACGGCGGAGCTGGGCAGCAGACATGGCGTTTACGCCGTGGAAGGAGGAGGACTTCTCACCCAACCTTCCGGTGTTGTTTCTATGGTGATGGTTCTTAGGACTCGGCATGGATAAGGGCAAAATTGGAATTTCAGGTATTTCCGGCGACGGTGGATGATGTTTACCTCACGAATTCACGAAGCTATCATAACCAGGAGGGTACAACTGTAAATTCGCCTGGAGCTATCTATGGTTTCTGGACAATGAAGAAGCTCTGTGCAATGTTTGCGAATTTATAATAAGGGGAATATATTTTAACTAATGGAAAAAATACATTAACCGGGTGTAGCCGGTTAAAGAAGATTGCATGAGGGTTTTGCATCGGGGGCAAATTTGTTGGACCTAATACACGAACCAATTATAATGAAACAAAAATAGATAAAGTTATCAATGTTTAATTTTTTTAATTGATATAATATATTATGATTAGTTTGGGACAGAATTTGGGACATGCTTAGAGACAACAAATTTTTGTTCTTTCCTCAAGTAATGAAAAAGATTTGGAATTTTTGGAGGTTGTTTTTATGTAATCCTAATGAGGAGCTAATTCATTTTGAGTTTAGGTTGTTTTTCTCACTAAATATTAATTACATGAATTAAACTTTAGACTTTTTTGTCTTTCTTAAAATTTAACGGAATCTTATACCTCAAGACTAACGTCTTGTTGATGGATTCCTAACTTATTTGTTTACTTCCACTAAATTACATATTTACTCTAATTACATGAATTATTCCTTTATTTTGTATCTATATAGATTTTAATTATTAACACATCCTACTACATCTGACACCTTCATCTTCATATTCTTTACATTAGATAGAAAATACAGCATTCACATATAATGTGCATGATAGTTTACAATTTTTGAAAAATACTTGTATGAAGATATATGTATGTGAAAATAACTAATAAAACATTATCAATATATTAAGAATTTAATTTCAATTAAAATTTAATTTTAAAAAACAATATCAAAAAACATAAGTATGATTGTCTTTAAATATAACGTAAAAAGCTGCCACATCAATTCCAAGATAAGATGGTTACTCTAATTTTTTTTCCAACCGTGACCATCAATTACAATATGCACCAATGAGCATTTATTTTCAATGTTGTTCCTTACGGGATAAGATAAGTCAACAAAATAAACTTAGTTATTTTATTCACTCGTCAAACTATAAATTAGTAAATTACAATCTAGTATTATCTCGTTAAGTCTTTTATTCTGACTATCAAAAAACCTTATTTTTTTTATTAAAAAAATGCATTTTATAGATTATCATTTAACTTGTTAAGATAAAAACGTGAACGAGTGGCTTAGTGCCCCATTGGATTAATTAATAAGATATAGCACTTGGTAGGACAATAATTGACAGTAGCCAAAAGAGATAAGCTAGAGAAGAATTCATCCAATGTTGTTGAATAGTTGCAATTTTATTAAATTTATTTAATAAATGATGTATACATGTACAAATTGGAGGATGTATCGACCGAAAAGAAATTGCACATGTCGAGTGGATCAGAGAGGGTAGGGTTTCTCTACAAATCAATCGAGCTAAATTTTTTAATTATTATTAATTTTTCAAAAAAAGTAATCTAAACGAATGATGAATAGATAGTACATTCTAATTTATTTGGTACAAATGATTAAGTGAAATTGTCATATATGGTAGTTTGTATCATCCAGTGTAGGCAACAACTACAAGTGTAAAGTGGCCCATACTAATTGACCAATGCCAAAGCATGACAAAAACACGTGAGACAACAAAATATGGTTGCCATTCTATTATGTCCAAAAGCCCATAACTAACATGAGAAAATAATATGCACAATGTTTTATGCATTCTATTCAATGTATTATCAATTATTTATATGCTAATTATCATTTAACACTTAGATAAAAATAAGGGAATAATGCATAAAATATCTTTATTTTATAATTAGATATTATGAACTATTTTTCATTATAATTATCTGTAAACTTTATCAATATCTTTATGTAAGGATTAATTTAACTAACATTTAAAGTTTATTGGTAATTAGGAAGAAAAAATAGTCATGTTAGTCCTTGCTAGTTGTAAAAGACATAATAATGTTCATGATGTTTTTTAGATTTTTCCCTAAAAATAATACATGTACATGAACGGTGATGATATAATAATCATATAAAAAATTTATATTCACATTCTATAAATGTTATACTATAGCTTGAATTCAACAAGTTAGTCAATAAGATGATGATGTAGTTATGTAAGGTCATGGTGGATCTCCGAACAGATTAAAAGATAAAGAATTCAATTTTTAAGAGCAATACTTGTTATGAAAAACAATCATACACCCCAAAATAGATCACTGTCTTACCCATATAATAGTGAAAGATACTCTTGATTATACAATAAAACAAATTAATTATGGAGATATTGAAGGCAATGTGAAGATAAGCTCTTGGTATTGATTGGGCTATTTAAGATTTTCCCATCCCATAGTTCCCAACTTATATGAATGCATTTTGAGCTCTCCATCTCACATACGCATTAGAAAAAGTAGAAAACAATGTCTAAGATTAGATAACCTATTTTGGAATATTCAATAATCTACACTCAACGTTTGGCTACACAATTAGAATCTCAATATCTCTCAATATATTCCTTGTTAAAATGGTTAACGCAATTGAAAAAATTGCAGTTTTTATAGGTTACGTGTTTGTAGCTCAAGTTATTTAAGTTGACTCAAGATATGGTTTGCAAATTTAGATTCTAAAGTTGTCAAGTTTGAGTGAAGTCTGAGTAAAAAATCATGCATGGTTCTATTATGTCCATTGGTTTATTAGTAAAAAAGAAGGTTAAGATTAATAAGTAAAAAAATCATATAAAATAACAAAATGGTCCTTCTTATCAATAATGCATTAATTTAGTAGTATAAGGTTCTACTGGATCCTTAATGTTAAAAGTTTGATTCTCAAAAGTGACATTTATTATGAGAGCAATCATGAACTTCGAAAAAGACTAGTTTCATATCCAAACTTACTATCACACAAGTGGCTGCCATCTACGGTCACTATTGGCCCACGCCCCATCTCCACCTCTTCATTGTTGATCCACTTAAATTCAACCTAACAAGTTCAACATAAACTCATTTTATAACTAATTCAACCTAACTTTTTATAACTCCATGGTCAAATGTTTCTAGAAATGTTTTTACTCTTTGAAATCCGACTCCATGACAATACTACTCAATTGTTTAAGCTTCATGTCTTTAGTCTTAGATTCAGTACCAATCTCATTATTACAAAATGTTGTGGTTTAGTCTTATATAAATTATGGGTCTTATATTTTATGAAGTGACATCTTCTATCCCAGAAAATATATCTTCCTTTGTCCTTAGCCAATTTTATCTACCTTTGTCCTTAGCCAATTTTATCTAAGTATTACTTTTTGGTTGATACAGAAAAATTGGTTGTTTATGAAAGTGTCACTTTTTATAAACATAAGAGTTTAAAATGTATGCATAGTTAGTGTAAAGTTTTTTACACTATCAATACATCATCCACCATTAACTTGTAATACTTTCGTTCAATGATGATAAATATATGAATCATGAATGATTTGCTGATAGTGTAAAAAACACTCACATTATCGGTATATATATATATATTAAATCCTAAACATAATAGGTCTTAATTGTAATCCTCTTATATTTGGGAAACAACATCTAGTCCTCTTTTAATACATTCTTATTGTTATAAGCATAATAGTATTGTCACTAGTATCCTTAATGGTTCTTATAAAAATAAGTTCAATTTAACAAATCAAATTCATGTATTCCAATGTCAAATAATTTCTTAGTATTTGATGTCACATTCACAATGAAAGGGATAAGTAAATTTACAACATTAGATAATATAGAATAAAGTGTCCAACACCAAGAAGTAAAGACAACAATACAATACAGACACAGATTCCACCAAACATGATAGACTTTATAAAAAACAAAAGGGAAAATTCAAACCCACCTTATTATTAAATAAAAATACATAGATATTTTAATTATTTTAAGGCATAAAAACATATAACTTTTTATTTAATATTTTCTTTATTGTATTAGAAGTATTAATACAAGAAATATTTTTATAGAAAAATCCAAATTCGCAATAAAAATAACTATGTTATAAATATTATTAATAATTAATTTGTATGCAGATTTTAGAAGATATATATGTTAAGGAAAAATATTTTCACTTACCAATTTGTTTAGTCCAACTGAAAAGAACTCGATCACTTAAATCTAAATTCTTGTATTGGACTAATTGAATCATGTGTATATAAATATCACACTATTGCAAATAATTTACCTTAACTGTTAAACTGTGCTCCAAATATTAATCTTTCATCATACCCTTGAGAATAAAATAAAAAATCTTCTACCTGATTTGTATACTATTCATGATTGTATTTAATTAATATTGGTATTCACTAAATATCTGTTTCCACATAGTGCTACCTTTCTTCTAGTGCACATCACTAACCTAGTACTGATTGGAATATAATATTTTACTTATGGAATATGGTTGGGGTTCAATGAAAAATTAATAATCATGCACAACATAATGATATGCACTATATAGTTTCATATTTATTCCATCAACGATCATACAATTATTTTTCCACCGACATACTATTTTATTGTAACACCTTTTGGGTATTTTGTCTTTTATGACCATACACAAAATATCTCACCTTTCACTATCAACTTTTTCGATATATATTAATGATAATAAATTAATCTCTTTCAGAATGTGTAGTTGTTTCTTCTAACAAGTGCTGCTTCTAGAAATCAAACACTTAATATTTTGGTCTATCTAAAGATCTAATGAAGTCTTAAACTACTAGGTCAATGTCGTGTCGATATATGATATAATTAATGCTAAAGTATAGGTATGGTTTTGGCAACTCACCCATGCTTCTCCATTAATATGATTGTAACTTGTAACCAAGTAGAAGGACATGGTGTTGGATGGGATATGTGGTCCTTCTTAAAAGTGTCCTACACTATTAGTATTATGGATAAGCTACTTGCAAAGAATAATGGAGAAAATAATTCTTCTGTATCTGGACAATGAAATAATTCAAAACGTTGTAGTTGACCCTTTTCTTAGGAAATTATTGAAATGAAATTAAAATAGTTGCTTGCAAACAATAGCTTCACATGTTACTTTTTTGAGTTGATGTAAAATGTTGAAATTAGGAGCATAAGTCACATTTCAAAAAGCAACATGTTAACTATTATTAGATGGTAACTGATTGCTGAGAATAATATGAATAAATGGACTCATGGGTCATGGCCAATGAATGAAAATTGTCCATGATGGAAACATAGGAGACACTTTTGTTGCAATTATAATTTTCTTTTGCAAAAAAGTACAATAATTTTGATGGAATAAGGATCATCTCTGATACGGGAAAGGAGAATTCTTATTTTCCTTTTGTTTTTAACGACAAAAATGTTATTATCATTACAAGTTGTATTTTCTTGTGTATGAAACACCGGAGTCTCCGGCACCCAATGAATCCTTACTCAATTTGATGTAATGCAGCTAGTGGTACCATTCTTCCAGCTACCATACAAACTGAATAATTAAAACTTACAGGTTGAAAATTAAAGGTTAGAGTTGAATAGTTGAATCTTTAATTTATGTCTTTTGAATTGCAGCATTTTAGTGTAATGGTGTAAGCAGTATATACATCTCTATCGAACTTTTCATAAAGTCAAAGGTTCAAAATCTGGAATCGTTATTTTGAAGATGACTTTATCCGAGTACCTCCGTGGCTCAAGAGTTAGACTTGGAGCTAAGCTCCCGGATACTCAATCAAGGACCAAAAAATGAAAAATGCAAACAGTATTCAACAGTTCTATCAGCAGATACCCTTCAAAGTTTGAAACTTAAACAACATAAATATTATTACCAGAGTTTAAATTTTCCAAGTCTCTCTGCCCTAGAAAAAACTTAGGTGTAAACATTTTTGGTACAGAAAGGCCTACATAACAATAAAAAGGACTTAATAAATTGAACAATTCCTCAACCACCATAAAGTAGGTTTGATGTGAGCCTCTCTTTCAATATTTGCATGATAATGGACAGGATCAGGCCATCATATACTAGTCTCTCTATGTTCTTCAAAATTATATATTGTTGAATGCAATGACAGTATGCTGTCTATATTCCTCTCCGGTGCCGCATGCAGCCACATGTTGCCACTCACTCTTGGCGCTTTTAGGTTGTTTTTGGAATTTGCAGAAGACAAAGAACAGGATCGAGATTGCGACAAACAGTGCACGTCGAGAAATTTCCCACCTGAATAGTTTCTTGTCTTGACTTTACCATGTGTTTGGCCTACAGCCTTCAACCTACACTTCTGACCAATCGAAGGACGGAAACTCACTGAATCAACTGTTTTTGCGTTACTGAAGCGATCAATGCAGATGGGAGAAATCGACTCTGGTTTCGTTCCACCCTTGTTCCAAAATGGAAATGATTGTAGCAGTTTGGATGGAACCTGATAAGCCAACCAACAAAGACAAGAGATTCAGGAACTTGCCTGCGATCAAACTTAACATATAAACGAGTTTCAATTCTACACATTGAAATGGAGTCAAATGAAGATGAAGAATAGGACTATGTTTACTTCCTGGCAAATTGGTGCAAGCACAATGGCACACACATAATCAAAAGCAAACTCATTTTCCATCAGAAACAAATATTTGGTTAGATAAATATCAAGTACATGAGTTGAGATCGACAGGAAAGCACTCCCGCACTGTTTCAACTTTCATCCGACCGGATAAAGCTTTTCAGAGCCTTTACATGACACCTGAAACTGATTTGTAACATCCATAACCTTGGAGTAAAATTTGTATAGTCATGTGCCTCGGTAGACACCAATCAGAATTAGACTAGTCATTAAAATAATAACCTCAAAATACACGAAAAGCATATACTCATATCCTGGTTGATTGTGCCTAAGTAGGCATGTACCTGTGTAACTTTTACTCCATAACCTAGAAAATAAGATGTAAATGAATACAAATAACTGGTGAAGTATATTACTCGGAATTTGATCAAGCATTGCTGTAAACTTCTTAAAGGTCCAATACAAGCTAAAGGTTTAGTGGTTGTAATGTGAGCTATACTGCGAGTCTACAACAATATGACTCGATTAAAATATTCTTCAACATACTTCATCTGGTTCTCTGAAAATCGTAAATTATGAGCAATATTTACAAAATATGGCTACCAAATGTTTTAATACTTGGGTATTCTTAAGTTTTAACACCCTGATCTTCCACAAGAAATCGGTAAAATAAAAATAAGCCTGCAAGTGAATGGCAAATAGAAACTGTTGAAATTTATATCTTCATCGTATCTAGTGACACTTGTCAGTTGTCAAATAACCTACCCGCGAACTTGTTCAATTACAATAAAGCAAATAATCAGAAGCACAAATACCTTCTTAAAACTACATTAAAATATTGCTCAATGATGTTGAACAGGAGAAAAATATAAACTGATGTTGCGAAAAGAAAAGTACAGTTCTATGACTATCAATGGCACCGGATATACATGAGAGCATAAGACTCAATAATACTCGAATCACGGTTTCACAATTTTGATCAAATATAGCCACACATCAATATGAACAGGCATGTAGAAAAACATGTACAAAATGAAGTTAGGAATCAAAACTCACCACAGAGACAAGGCTGCTAGAAGCAAATGCAAGTGAAGTTGTAGAAAATGGTGCTTTCCCAGGTTTTCCCTTCTGCTGATCTGTTGTCTGCTGCTGCTCAACCGACCCAAAACTTGACTGTGCAACATCATCCTCTTCCTCATCCCCTTCATCATCTTCTTCCTCTTCCGCCTTCGCAGGAGCTTGTTCATCTTCTTTTGTTTCAGAAGTCGTATTAATCGTACCAATTGTATCATCTTCATCTCCATCTTCTGGTAAGCCCATTTCCGCCTTCATTTGCTCTTCTTCCTCTATTCTCTTCAACTCCATGTCCAGCTCCGCAATGGCCTCTTCCAGCTTCAATTCAGCATCTATCAGTTCAAGTTCTAGGTCCATTTCCTTTTTATTCATTTCACTTTTTTTCTTCAGCTCTTCAGACATTTTGTTTAGTTTATCCAACAATGGCTGGCATGTCTTTTCAATTGCATTCAAAAGACGCGTCCATGTGCTTTCCTTCTTTTCTATCGCTTCGCGTCCAAAAAATTCATCATAACCAAGGGGTAGGAATACAGCCTTTTCTGGGTCCACATCCTCGCCCTTCTTCAAAGGTGGTTGCCAGAATAAACGTATGCCATGCTCCTCATCCTCAATATAATTGATGATACGTCCACTTGGTGTGTGAAGGATGAGAGGATCCTCGGTATATATAAGGTTTGATGGATCTTCAGGGTCGGGCTCTGGCTCCTTATTAAAAACGATAAATTCAGGAGTCTCGTGATTCTCCTCTGTTCAAGGATTTGGAGAACAGATTAAAAACTCTGCATTTTAATTGGCATATAGATGGGATAAAAGTCACACAAAGTGTACTTCATCAAACAAAAATCGGAAGAATAAATACCTTTCGACCACCAGTACTCAAGCTCAGCTGGCATGGGTAGCCTAAGAGGGGCTTTATAAAATGAATTTAACCACATTTCTCTTTCCTGATCTACTTCACGGACATAAGTTTTCCAGTAATCAGGGACCTGACAAAATCATATGCATGTGTCATTTCGTTGCATAAAATGAAAATAAGAATGTATTCGGATAAAACTTTGACAGTGAGCCTTACTTCATAAAACTGGTTTATGAAGCCAGGTGCCATCCACACGTCATCTTCTTCATAAAAGTAGGGATGCTGTGGATCATTATATGGACCTCTCTCTTCTCTAACCACTGTTAAGAAGATGTAATCAGGCACGGCATCATTCAGGATAACAAAAAAAGTTCCCATTCTAAATATCCAATATAGCACATACATAAATTTTCAAGCATATAACAAAAGAAGAAAGACTCTACTCCCGTGCAAATAAATAATCATACACGAGTTGTCCGAATTAACAGCAATAATAACTTGTTGGAATTAACTTGAATAATACCTCAGATACTTGTACTTAGCAATTCATGTACCTAGTCTTTATGTACTTAGGAAGTAGCAGTATCATTAATTTCCTTGTAATCATAAATTGTAATTATTCCAAGAGTGTTATTCATACCAGATCAGCTGAGTGCTAATCACTCAAGCATTTCCATAAAACATTTGTCACAATTCTCTCCGATTTTCTCAAGTGTGTTTCAGAGCATGCTCGGTCCCACTTCTGCTCTAGTCCCTGATAGTTCAACCATCAGGTCTGAAGAACCCAGAATCATGAAGTCCCGACTTTGTTTACTCAGTCAAACTATTAGACAATTAATGATAGTCATCTTTCTCTATTTATGGAACTCCAACAATCACTTCAGAAAAGCTAAATGGAAAAAAAATATCTGCCTTGATCTGCTTCTATGAACTTTGGTTTCTCGTTCAGGGTTACTATGAGCATTTAGTGAAATCATCTGAGAAGATTTTGGAAGCAAATTGCAGTAATGAGAGAAAAATGATTATCCGCTCTGTGCTCTATTGTGGCAATCTGTTGAGCCAGGTATCTTAACAAACTTTAGAGCCTTCAAGGCTTCTCATACTTTTTGAAGAAGACTAAACATGTTTTCGCCAATGAGAATCAAAGGTTGTATGATTCAGCTCAAAATTTGGCCAGACATAAAGAGTCTAACTATAATATGATTGCATATGTTTCAAAAGCCCAATCTGCAGTTGAGGAGTTAAAATTTGTCTTTGGAAGCTGATACACTTGAAGGTATAAAGATGAAGCTTGATAATATGTATATGGTGATGGTTCTAATTAGGTGTGTGGGGAAAATTCACAGTTCTATCTTGGGCTTGGAATAATTCTTGAGGAGTCATCCAGATATTCATCATGTTGGTGACCAAATTTAACCGGCCAATAAGTTCCTTCAATGGAGAATTTGATTAATCGACATTTCTGGGTTCCTTCGCCAAAAAATAGGTAGCAATTTTGTTGAACCTACATCTACTTAGCAATGCATATGCCTAGGGTGTATCATTATGTAGCTAGCAATTCATGTACCTAGGATGTATCATAATATACTTAGCAATTCATGTACCTCGGGTGTATCATAATGTACTTAGCAATTCAAGTACCTAGGGTGTACAACTCAAGCATTTCCATAAAACCTTTGTCTAAATTCTCTCATATTTTCTCATGTAGGCTAAACCATCCATATTTGATGAGAAATTTGTCAAAGGGCAGAAAAGATGAAAGGGACATGATGAGAAGATGTATGAGAAAGAAGATAACAGAACATTAAATTTTGTACCTAAATCCATAATAAGTAATGACCAAACTAAAAACCAGAGACCCAAAGAAAAATCAAATCGGATTTAAAAAGAGGTCAAACAGCATACTTCCATCTGGCTTGTTAATAAACATGCGAGCCTTTGCAGCAGCAACTTCTGCTATACCAGCATGCAGCTAGAATCGACAGAATGTCATAAAAATGAGATATTGGCCAACATCATATAGTTTTTTTTAATGAGATGAAAGAATTATGAAAAGAATACTCAATACCGCTGTAGTTTCATCATCGCATCCGCCATGTTCATCTTCTTCCACCAAATTTCCAAAATAAAATCTACCCTGCATGCATACAGATTATGTCACTAGGAAAGAAAATAGGCCTTCAAATGGTTTAAGTGTTTGCATTTAGTTGCAAGGTTCACCCGAACAATGCAGACAGTAGAAGTGCACCTTGAAGTTAAAAATTTCAGCAAGTAGAGTAAAAAAATGTCTAAATAACCATAAGGAATGTCAAACTCTCTCCATGAAGCTATAGCAAAACAGTAAATCATATGTTAATTGTGCAATTACTTTTCATCTTCGAAGTAGACTTTCCTCCTATCAAATTAGCAAATCATGAAACAAGTGGATTGAACTTAACATGTTAAAACAAGAAACTTGGTCTGTTTAATGCACCTACATATATGGTACGCTCGTTCACTTCATATACACCACATCCATGCATCCTCCCGTGCTTCCACTGACCAGCATAACGGTAACGACCTTTCTCCCTGGGCATAATAAAATAAAAACCTTGTTGAGAACAGTAATAATGTACCATCAAGAACTATAAAGATACAGTGTAGAGAAGTGTGATGTAGAGTGAACAGTGGTTGTGCCTCATTGTCCATGAAGATAAATAAAGTGATTTTGAAAGATAAAAGGCAACACAGAGATCAACAATTAAACTTACGGCAGACTTCCAAATTGCTTCACCCATTCTTCATTCTCATAAAAAGGGATCTCATAGGCCCCATCTGCAAGACGATAACTATCTTCAATATCCATTTTAAGCCATTCTCGGTCTTCTGGAGTCATATAATCCATTTTTAATATCTTTCCTTGAGCTCGCATCTTTGCTTCAAGCCTGAGCACATTGATAAAAGCAGTCCGTTTTGTTTACAAGAAATTGAATGTATATTCAAACTTCGACACAATGTAAGACTCAAATAAGGAACATACTTGGACCCAGGAGCGGGTTCAATGTCAGGTATATCAACTTCAACTACACCGTGACCTTCCATTTGGTTTTGAAACCATTCACCTTCATACCTATGAAAAGAAAGATAGTTATAGATGATTAGCTTCACTGACATCCTAAAAACTTTTGCATGAATTGGCAAGGCTACAAAAATTTCGAAATTTTTATCGCAGGAACTACAATACCATCCTAAACAAACTTCTTGTTTTCCTCAGTCCATTGTGTGCTTATCGCATGAACTAAATCCCTAAACCTCTTTCAATGTTGTTACAATTTGTCACTGCCACTACCACATAAGCTGTATAAGTTCACACATTACCATAATCAAGCAAATACAAACCTGACAAGGTTATCTTCGGAAGCAAAAACACCTCTTCCATGAGCATAATCATCCCAAACAGTCCCTTCATACCTTCACAAAAACAAAAACCTCAGACCAACAACAACATCATAAACAACAACAACAACAACAATAATAACAATAACATATGTAAAATGTGAACTACTTACGAGCTACCATCGGCGAAAATATAGCTAACCCATTTGAGAAACTCCTCTATCCTATCCAATTCATGAATAACAGCCTTAGGGGTAGCAATATCAAAATGGTTATCAGGTATAGCCGGAAAAGGCTTCCGATACGGCAAATAAAACGGCGCAACGGGTGGTTTTCTTCCCTGAGCAATCTCATCTTTCACATATTCCCAATCATCAGATTCAGCAAAAACAGGGTCCCAACCAGTGCCACCAATTTGAGGAGGCCCATCAGCCCAAATCTCTCTCAAATCAGCCTCAGTCCAATTCTCAGGGTCCTTAGGAAAATCAAAAGGGTTATAATCATCAACAATTTCAGGGTCTTCTTCATCATGAATCTTCTGAACCCTCTTGCTATCTAGAACTTCAGCAAAGTCTTTGAAATTTGCTTCTGCTGTGTTCTGTGATTCAGAAAGAGGTTGGTCGCTTCTTCTGAAACGAAAGCGGAAAGCTTTTTGAAATTCAGTGTCTTCTTGTTGTTGGGGTTGTTGTTGTTGTTGTTGTTGGGGTTGTGGTTCATCGTCGTAGGAGTAGTCTGAGTCATAGGACGAGTCAGAATCCGAGTCATGGAACTCGGGGAATGGAGGAAATGGGGCAAATAGTTTTTGTAGTTGTTCATTAGAAGCATTTGGATTTGGAGGAGAAGTAGTAGAAGAAGATTCTTCTACTTCTTCTTCTACTTCTTCTTCTTCTTCTTCTTCTTTTTCTTCTTCTTTTTCTTCTTCTTCTTCTTCTTGTTGTTCTTCTTTTTTGTTCGCCATTTTTCTGAGAAGAAGAAGAAAATGGATAAGATAAGGAGTGTGAAGTAGAACAAAGAAACTAGATGAGTGTTGAAACTAAAAAAGGGTTTTTGTTTTACTAAACGACAACATGCGGGACATTTTTGTTGCCGTTTTTTCATCTTCATTAAGCTGCTTATTGAGACCGACCGATTCACTAGTTGAACCGACCGACATGAATCGGTTTTTATAACATTGCTTTTCTTCTTTGTTGCAATTGGAAATGGGAGGAAAGAAACAAATTATGTGTGAAATGATTTTTTTAGAACTACCAAAGGCATCTCTCATTTTTTTGTAAGTAATTAATCTCTTTCAGAATTTGTGTTTGCCCCTTCCTACAAATATCGCTCCTAAGAATTGAACTTTAGGATCCAACAGAGCCTTATTAGACCAATATTTTGTTGGTACGTGAGAAATGATTAATTGTATATAGAATTGCTTTATTAACCATCAACTTAAAATATGCCACATAATGCCATTTTTTTTAGTACTTTAAGTTTAAATTTTTATTGATTCCATCTTCTTCTATATGATCATATAGAATATATTTGATTTTCACTTCTGCTTGTTTCATATACTTAAAAACTATTTTCTGAATATATTACCAACAATCTCAAGTAGGGATGGGGTAGTAGCTACCCGCTACTCGTTTTAAAATAGAGGAGTAATACTCATACCAGCCTGTACCCGTACGGGTACCCGTGAGCGGGTATTTGCGGCTATGGGTACCCGCAGGTAGAACAAGTACCCGCAGGTTTCCTCTATTATAAATAATTTTTAAAATTTTTACTTCTAATATATTTCAAATAAGATGAAACTTAATTATTTTTGTACCTTTTGATTGAATATTTTCTAAAAATGATAAATTTATTGGTGGGTTTCATTTGTGTGATTTTTTGTTCTCATTTTTTAACAAAAAAATATATATTTTCTTTGTAAAACATGTGTGTTTCTACACATGTAATGATATTTGTAGGTGTTTCATCACCAAACTCAATAAAATATGTAAACAAAGTAAAAAGAAAAAATATAAAATGTTAGAAGAATGTATTTTTTATTTTAATTAAATATAATATATTAATATAAATAATGGGTACCCGCGTGTACGGGCCCGTACCCGCCCATATGTACTAAAGGTATTTTTAAAAACTCGTTTATAATACCCGTTTGTGACCCGTACCCGTGCCCGTACGGATTTTACCCGCAGGTACCTACGGGTACGGGTTTTTTTGTCATCCCTAATCTAAAGATTGGAAAAAAGAAAGGTCGTGGTATCATTTTTTACTATTATGGTAGATATAGTCAATAACACTTGGTGTGCTACATAGAATTTTGGTTGTCAATGCCTAAACTTGCAAAACAAAAGTGAAACAAACAAGAATGAGGTATTAGCTTTTGTTGTGCATAATAACATGAATTGATGCAATAATAAGTCAAATAAGCAAATCTTCTTGTCATTAACTCTAGTTGTGAAAAGTGGAAAAAATGATGAAAGGGTAAATGAGCTTCAAGTTCCCTATCAAGAAAAAAGAGAGAATTAAAGTAAATTGAATAAGACAAAAATGGGAAATAAATTTCTTTGTGTTAACAAGTGTGCAATGTTTAATTTGGTTTTATATGTAATCTAAGGACAAGGAGATATATATCTCCCTAATTAGTTAACACTATCTTCCTAATTGATGTCAATTATACAAGTTATATGACCAACTTTGGTTATGTGAACCAACGCAAGTAGGGAAGGCTCAAATTGGAACTAACAATACTAAAATACCTAGGAGTAAGGCTTTATTGAGTACATTTACAAGTTGTAAAGTAATAGAATTATGCAATTGTTTGATTAAATCAGAAGTCGGTTATTCACGCACGACATGATAATCAAAATCAATATGTTGGATATGTTTATGGAAAATAGGATTGACAACATGTAAGATAGATTGATTCTCAAAATAAAACAAAGTGGAAGCTTGAAATCGGAACATAACCATTGAATTTTAATAGTAAGTGCTAAGTCACAATGCTTAACTTGAAAACTTTAACTTATAGCGATGTGCATTGCTTTTTAGATTTTAAACCAAATAAATGCCAAAATCAAGTTTTTTATTCCAAAATCACTTGTGAATCAATTAGTTTGAAGTTGGTATTGATTTGATTTTTTGTTAATCATAATAGCATAGTTATAGATAGTTACATAAGGGACAAATCATGTTAACTCACTTATGTGTAGTTTTACATAGTAAGCATGAATCATTTGCACAAATTTAATTCACCACAAAATATATACCTCTAAAGTTATTCATTTTATTTCATTACTAAGAAGATTTTAATGATTTTATTTATTTATATTAATGGAAGAAATATGGTTCATTACCTTTATCCTTATCCATCACATCCCCAAATTCAATACTTCTTTTTGGGTTGTTTCTAATTATTTTTAGAATAAATATACATTCTTGATATTTTTCGGTTTTATTATCGTGCTCTCTCAAAAATTGAAAAATCCAAAATAGTTCCAAAAAAATTCAAATACAGGTCAAATTAGTTTTTTTTAGCATGTTTTACAACATGTAGTATGAACTAATCTGGTCTTAAAATGACTAATTTGACTTGTATTTGAATTTTTATGTATCATTTTAAACTTTTAAAATTTTGAGAGACCAAACTAGTAAGGTCAAAAAATATGAGACACTAAAATGATTATTTACTCTAATTTTTATTAATGGTTATATAACATATCAATATTAATTAAATTGTGAACCAACATCAAAAGTTGAGATGGCCGAGTTGGTCTAAGGCGCCAGATTAAGGTTCTGGTCCGAAAGGGCGTGGGTTCAAATCCCACTCTCAACAATCTTTTCTCTTTTTCCCAATTCGTTAGGTAAGTTTAATGGGCTTTCCTATGATTAGTTCATATAAAGTTTTTTAAATCATCACATGTTAAATTTTTTCTAAAAATAAAACATTGGTTAGATATATGTTGTGGTGGAATTCATGGATTTTCATATATAATCCAAAAATATAATATGATTGTATCATCCATCCATATTATTTTACTCAAGAGATCATTATCAATAACAAATAATAGTGCATCAACATTGTGTAAAATCTTTAATTAGTAAACAATCTAAAATTCTTTCTAAAGCCTATGTAGAGTTAAGGTTCTATTGGATCCTCAAATATACTAAAATGTTAAAAATTTAATTTCTATAAGTGACATATATTGGAATGGACAATCACATATATCGAAGAAAATTAATTCTTTATCTATAGGAGGAGAGAATATATTTACTACACACAAAAAAGACTTATATATTTATAAGCAAATGCTGTACTATTACCTTGGATTGTGAAATAATTGGCGAGTAAAATTATGTCAATAATTATTTTTACCAAGAAAGCTAACATCTATATATTGTAACTAATTACAATAGATAACTCCCATTTTATTTATATACTGATGACGGGTGTGCAAATATATTATCTAAATATTTATTTTTTGAACAATATAAATAGAAAGCTAATATACATATATAATAATAGCATTAGCCACCCAATCTAATAATATATCACACTAAATATACTCACCTAATAATAAGGAGTGTGTGAAGAATTAACATGTTACTAGCACTTCTCAGCATACAGTACAGTGCATGCAATAATTATTATTTATTCCAACATTGGAAGTTTGAATATGATAAAATAATAATAGTGGTGAAGAAGATAACACATATGTGGTTGGGTAATGTTGTCTATCGACCAAGATTTGCAACAAAAAAAACATATAGTTTCACCTACCAATCTACCACTGCACCCATGCCCCATTCTTCACCAAATTTCTCGTTCATGTGTTCCTAGCCAATTAAATTTCATTAAATGAAATAAAAAAATTGTTTTTTATTTTTGAGTATATATCAATTTTCAATTGGATTGAAATACAATGAGATATAAAAAGTGGAATAGGTGATTCTCAATCATCTCTATCACATTGCCACTAAAATCAAAATAATCACTCCTTTTTTCCCTCACCGGACATACTCTTAAAATGTTAAACATAAAGTAATATCAACATTATAAATAGTACAAATATTTTTTTTACATATTTTTTATAGTAAATAATAAATGCAATTTTCGTAAATAAAATTGGTAGCTTTGTCCCATTTAGCCACGTTTTGATCAAAAATTAAATATAAGATAAGCATAAAAGAATGGTAGCAACTAAGATTTTATTTTCTATCGCTTCAAATTGAGACATGTAGTGGACACAAAGCTGTTACTTTCATCTCTTATAGAGTAGACGAATAATAACAAATGTTGAATCTTCTTTTAATCTTATAATAAAAACTATTTTTTGTACTTTTAATAGTATTCTCTCATCTTTTTGAATAATGAATTAATCATCTTCGGGATTTGTGATTATCTCTCCCAACAAGTATCGCTCATAGTAATCAAACTCTCGACTTTGGATATCCAGTAGAGTCTTACACCACTAGAGCAACGTTTTGTTGACTATAATAAAATCTTTTAAAGATTGAAAAGTAAATGCAATCAATATCGTGTTTTTTTTCGCCTTAAGTAGAGATGTGGTAGCGAACATATGTATGATACTTAATGATGAACTATGATGATATATTATTTCTTACTTAAAAACTATATAAGCATTGATTGATTGTCTATTGTGAGGAGAGATATATAAGAATAAGATGAACTCTTGTGAGATGAAAAAATAAAAACAAATTATTTTTTTGTCTCTTTTAATAATTAAACAATAAAACTAATAATAAATATTTCAACAATTATATAAATAATTAGTCTATAAAATTATTAAATGTGTTGTCTTAGTATGAGAAGATGTGATGCGAATACTTTCCAAGCTAAAATCTACTACTCAACTTCTGAAATACGGTTCAATACCAAAACTATCCAAAAATGTCAACATAAACAGAGTGTTTTTGCATTTTGTGTGCAAAAACGTGAAGACGTAAACCTACTTAAACACTTAATCCATTTCTTCTAGACTAAGAGAAGATTATCCTCTGAACAGCAATTTAAGCAACACCAATGTATTTTATGAAGTAAAGTCAATATATTATAACTACTAGGAAGAGAATAATGAATAGACATATAAATTTGAATAAATGTAATAAAAATGTGCTGTTTTTTATGATTTACGAAAAGAAAGAGTGTGTTAAATGGGTCAGACCTAGATCCGAAAAAGTTAAATAGACTAAATTGAAGGTACAATATATTAAACAAGTGGGACATGTTTAAGTCAAATCTCACTAGTTGTCACCTTTAGAGGACCCCAACAATTAATGCAAACCCATGGAAGATAAGTCATTCTTCATTTTAAGTTATGACTTGTGCATCGCTGTAGTAGCCAATGCTGAATTGAACACTTTGGGTTGGTGAGCATTGATGAGGTTCCTTAGGCTTCATTGTAGTATTTTATAGCATGCACATGCATTCAAGTTGCATAATGATTTAATCAAGTGAGTAGTTATTTTGGGTAACTAAAATAACCAAAATCTTCTGTATTCATTATTGTATGTTATATCTTTCTTACCAATTTGATGAGTGACAAAGATCATAACATAAAATGCTATCATGTGTGCAAGTTGTGTGGTTGTTAGACCTTTCCTTTCATGCAGCCAAGTTGTGGTGCCTGTGGTCCATCACCTACTTTAATCACCGATTTTCTTGTTGTTGAAAGGGACCAATACGAAGATTAAGCACGGACGCAATAATAATATGAAAATATCTCATATTCCCATTCAATCTAATAAAATATCTTATGATATAAGAAAATACTTTATTTTCTCTAACCACTAAAATCATGACATGTTATTTAATTATTTTCTATAAAAATATTTATAAAATAAAACAATACATGTGTCATATTTTTATTGGCTAGAGGAGATAAATTATTTCATGATACGATACTTTATTCTCATATTATTATCCACCGATCTAATAATGTAAGGTCATATTACATCTCTAAGGTTGAAAGTTCGATTATTTTGAACGATATTTACTAGAAGATGCATCCCAGCAATAATTAGTTATTTAAACAAAATGTAAAGGTAATATCACAAAAATCTATTATTATCCGGGATGGTCTACAATTCTATATTACATATTTACTTTGAAAAATCATTATTAACATTATTAAATTACTTTGACAAATGACAATAGCAAAAGAAAACAAGAAAACGACAAAGGTAAAAGAAATATATTATGTACGTCAAAATCTACCATCATACATATTTTCTCTTGAATACAATAAAATTAAAACTTAACATTATTCAACAAACTAAAAGGAATAAATAATAAGCACATTCCTTTTTTCTCCTTCAGAAAAATTCAAATAAAATGATATTATTATTGAATATTTTCAATTGAAGATGAAGGAGTCCATGGAGTCATATCCATAGGATAACTCCCCAACACTCGCAAAAACGACGTGAATTCCTGAACTTCCGCCAACGCGTTTTGTGCTCTAACATCAGCCATAGAAGCTTCAAAATCAACGTAAAACAAATACTCAAAGTGTTTCGCTGTTCCCACATTCTCATCATCAACTAGCCTAATCGGACGGTTCCTATGAGGCCTTGATTCAATCTTCGTTAAACTTATATTCCTAAACGCAAATGCTGAAAGCACTTTGAAAAGTACCGAAGTACCCTTATCATGTGCGAAAACTATACTCGTCTTGAAAGGACGATCCGTTCTAGGAATAATCGGTTCTCGCGCTAACATAACAAACCGAGTCACGTTACTCGGATCGTCTTGAATTCCATCGGCTAAAACATTTAAACCGTATAGTTCCGCGGCGCGTGAGCTTGCAATCGCTGCGGTATCGCGTAGGGAATTCGCAGCGACGAATTCCGCAGCTCCGGCGGTGTCATCAACCGCCTCACGCGCCACGTTGAGGCCTAGTTTAGTGAGAGAGTGTTCGCATTGTGCTAGAGCTTGAGGATGTGAGATTACTCGTGTTAAGTACTCTTTTCGGATCCCTGGGAGAGCGAGGAGGCAGTGATGAACGGGGAGTTGAACTTCGCCGACGATGTGGAGGCGGTGACGGAGGAGGAGATCGTAGTTACGGTGAATCGAACCTCCGAGGGAGTTTTCAATCGGAAGAACCGCTCGATCTGCGATCCAAAGCTCCACCGCTTTGAACGCTACGTCAAACTGGTCACACGGAATAGCCTCGCAGTTTGGATAAGCTTTTCCGGCAGCAGCTTCTGAATACGCACCGGGAGCGCCTTGGTACGCGACTCTGAGACTCGAACCATGCATCGGAGCCGGAGAGAGATCTGAAATCGAGAGCGGTTTCGGTTGTAACAGTTTGTTATTCTCGCCGACTGAAACGTTTCCGATAGGAATGAGTTTGAGGTCAGTGAAAGCAGTTTTATGACCGTTAACGGCGGGAACATGATCGGAGCCACCGCCGTTACGTTCCTGAGAAGCAACTTTACTTGTTAAGATAGCACACGAACTTTGCCAATCGGATCTGCTAAACGGTTCGAATCCGTAACCGCATTTGACAGTTATTCGGGTCGGAGCGACCCGGTTTAGGGAAAGGATATGGTTGAGATTGAGAGTGGTAGAATACGAAGGAGAAAGAGAATGCATATTTGAATGCGAAGAACGTGTTTGTTTGTGAAATTAGGTTTAATAAGCTTTGAGTTCTTTTTGAAGAAGGAACTTAAAGCTGAGAAAAAAAGAGGATGGTGAAGGGGTTTAAATAGTAGTGGGGGTTGGTACAAGAAATGGTACAACTACCCTCCTATTAGACATGAATCATACTTTAGCTTAAACGTATTTTCCTAAAATATTATTATTTTTTGGGTTACGTGTACATTATTAATATATCATTCATATTTAATTATTAAATGTAATCTTTGTACAAAATTTATACATAATCAATACTCTAATTACATATCATTCGAGTTTTAAGATTTCCTACGTGATTTTCTTTTCCTTTTATGTAAGTTATATTCTTTAAATTGACTACTTTATAAATTTATTACCAATTTGAGGTTTAACATATCATTAGAAAATCAAAAGTGAACATTTAAATGAACAATGACAATTTAAGGTAGCATTCAAACCTTATGGAATTTTGATTTACATTTTTTTGTTTCACCCCTTTGAATAAAAAATTTCCACTTTCTAATCTCATATCATGCCTATCTGCTAATTAATCTACTATAATGTTTATCTACTAATACGAAAACTAGGAGTTTTGAAGATACTTGTTCACGTACTTCACATTAATACACATTCTTACTCTTCTCTATTTTACCTCTTCATTTAGTGTTTTACTTGTATAAAAACTGAACTTTAGTTTTATTAGGATTTACACATATCTAATCCTATAATGTTCTATTATAAAACATGTTATTTGATAAAATATTATTCTCTAAATTATTTTGTCTCTAATTTGTTATTGGTCTTCCCTCTCTATAAATTGGATTACCCTCAATTTTATCAAGCTTCTAAGGGTTTGTTTGGAGTTGGATTTTGGAATGAAAAAAAAAGTGAAGGCTTGGGAGCCATGAGATATATTTGTGAGATGACTCTCAAGTTTTCACTTTTCCTTCTAAAATCTAACTCCTAAACAAACCAAAAAGTCAAATACGCACAAACTCATATCACAAAATACACAATTTAACCATATTTTCTATAATATGAGTTATCCCATTTTTCTTCATAATATGTTCATTCCTAATGATATTTGTCTAGTTGTCCACTTATCAAACACAATATTCTCATATCTAATACATTACTTCTATTTTCTTGTTGACATTTTAATGTCAAACATTCAGTATGATATAACATTGAAAGTTTTATAGTTCTGTATAATAAAGTCTCCTTAAACTTAAGTGAGATATTTGTATCAAATATGGCACATGGTGTAATTTCTCATTTCAACCACCAACTTGAATCATTTGGATACAACTCTACTAATTTCTCATCATGTTATATATTTGATTCAAATATACTTAAATCTAATAACTTTTGTTAAGATATATTTTTACCTCTCGAATGAAATTTGTCTCACTTTTACTAGACTTAATTTCATATACTTTGTCTTAGACTTATACAAAAGTAATGTAATTTAAGTAAATATTGATATTTTAACTAATTTCTTTTTTACACTCAAAATTTTCATAAAAAAGTTCAACAAGTTCAAAGTTATTTCTCCTTCTCATTATATTTATTTCATTTGCTCTGTTCCCTCTATTTTGTTATTCTTCCCTCTCATCAATCATTGCATCATCTCCAACCTCCAATTCATTTACCCAGTTGATTGATATATCCTTGCTTTGATTTACTTTTGAAGCAAACTTCATTTATTATACTTTAGTGTATTCTTTATATCTCCAAGCCCATTTGCATTTTTTTACTTTGTTGCTTTTATTTGTTATTTGCACATCAAATATTGACAAAATTTAGGATAAAAAGTTATTTTTACAATCATTTAAATTTGAAACACATAACTTATTATGTCCACTAGCAACAAAATATTGATATAGTTAATATAATGGTGTAATATCTTACTAGATCCTTATAATAACTACAATGTTAATATTAAATTATTGAGAGTAACACTTATTGATATGTGTCACCATGTACTCAGAAAGAAATTAATTATTTAGTGGAATATTACCTTAATAATACCAAAAAAATATATAGATTCACTCAAGTTAACATAAAGTCAATATTGTCCTTATTGTTATACAAATATATTGCACAGGAATACATTTCCCCTTCCTAATCTTTCTATGCTGACAACAAGTTAATTTATGATATTTCACATATTGTGGTTCCACGTTTTGTTTGTACTTTCAAAATTATTATTTTTCTCTTCTTTATGATGGCCACCACGGATCACCATGTCAGAATTCAACATGACAATCGTGGACCTCTACCCACCACCTCATTTTAAAATAATAGTTGTCATCTAAATTATTAAAACTTATATGAGGAGATAATTTATATTTTTCTGTCTATAAAAGTTACATAAAATAATTAAATATAACATATGTCATGATTTTAGTGACTAGAGAAAGTAATTTATCTCTTTGTATCAAAAATCTCTATTCTATATATATAAAAATATAATGTTATATCAAATAATGTTTTAGTATATGTGATAAGTTTTCTCAAAGGCACAATAATTTCTCAACATTTTTCTTACTAAGAAAACATAGTTACTCATATGTTACTAAGAAAACATATGTTACTCATGCATTCGCATAGTTAAACCACACATATTATTCATACATTTACATTATTAAGAATACACATTTTACTTGTATATTTGCATGTTCAAATACATAAATATGATTTTTTAATGAAAATGGAAATCAAATCATTATACTATATGAGTTTTTTTATTATAAATATATTTAAAAGTTATAAAAAACTTCAATTTGGAATTTGATTTTTTTAATTATAATAGAGAAAAATTAAAATTCAAAGAATCTGAAAAATTAAAATTCAGTGGGAAAAGTGTCACAAAACTTTGATGAGGTGAAAAATACAATTATTCTTAGATTAATGGTAAACATTAAATAATATACATAGGTTAATATAAAGAAATAGTTTGGATGTGAAAAATGATTTCAATCTCATCTAATGTTCAATGTCTATTGCATTTTAACATAACAAAAACCAAACGTTAATTGGTATTAAATTATTAACATATAAAATATATAAAAAGTAAGGATAATGTAGGAAGGTATATAGTAATAACATAGAATATTTTAGGAGGGAAAATGTGAGAAGGAAGTGACGTATGGCATGAAGGGGGAAACGTGAGGAGGAAGTGACATGTAACATGAATGATTTTTTTTTAATTAATTAATAACATAGAACATTTTAGGAGGGGAAAATGTGAGGAGAGGTGACATGTGGCGTGAAGGGAAAAAATGTGAAGAAAATGTGACATGTGGCATGAATGAGTTTTTTTTTATATTCGCATTACTAAGAAAACACATGTTACTCATGCATTCGCATAGTTAAACACACATATTACTCATACATTTACATTATTAAGAATACACATCTTACCATACATTCGCATAGTTAAACCATACATTTGCATGTTCAAGCACATAAATACGTTTTTTTTAATGAAAAATAAAAATCAAATCATTATACTATATGAGTTTTTTTATTATGAATATATATTTAAAAGTTATAAAAAACTTCAATTTAGAATTTGATTTTTTTAATTATAATAGAGAAAAATTAAAATTCAAATAATGTGAAATATTAAAATTCAGTGGGAAAAGTGTCACAAAACTTTAATGAGGTGAAAAATACAATTATTCTTAGATTAATGGTAAACATTAAATAATATACATAGATTAATGTAAAGAAATAGTTTATATGTGAAAAATGATTTCAATCTCATCTAATGTCCAATGTCTATTGCATTTTAACATAACAAAAACCAAACGCTAATTAATATTAAATTATTAACATATAAAATTATATAAAAAGTAAGGATAATATGCGAAGGTACATAATAATAACATAGAATATTTTAGGAGGAAAAAATGTGAGAAGGAAGTGACATGTGGCATGAAGGGGAAAATGTGAGGAGGAAGTGACATGTGACATGAATGAGTTTTTATTTGTTTTTTAATTAATAACGTAGAACATTTTAGGAGAAGAAAATGTGAGGAGGAGGTAACATGTGGCATGAAGGGAAAAATGTGAATAGAATGTGACATGTGACATGAAAAAGTTTTTTTATTATATTGTTAATAGAATAGATGTCAATTATATTACACTTACAAAATAATAATAAAAAGGTAAGTATTTAAAAAATAATTAATTATGTACTCCATTGATTTTATATGTACATATAATATTCATGACCTAAATGACATAACTTTAATAGAATATGATACAAATATTTTCTCTCATAATTAATTATTAATTTTTTAATTTAAATATATATTTTTAATAAATGATAAGTTAATGATACATGTAGTGTACAACTTATGAGACGAATTAAGGTCACGTGTCAATGTTTACTTTTTTTGTTCAAAGTTCAAACCTTTGGGTCTCACTCAAGGATAATAATCACATGTTTTTTGTTTCATTTTCTGTCTGAAGCCTATCATATTTTACCATATGAATAAAAGAAAATTTTAAATAATAAAAATTACATTTTCATTAATTTAGGATATAAAATATAACATTATTTATGATATGTGATCTTAATTACTCACTCGAGAAAGTTATATATGGTCAATTCAAAACACGTTCGGGCTCTTAATAAACACTATTCTATAATTCGCCATTTTTTATTTTGTCATGATAGTAGCTAGGGCCAGCGCTAGCCCACTAGGTGTCTGCCGCACATGTTGATAATCAATAAGAGAATCAAATATTTTCTTAATTCCATTAACAATTTTATTATGAAAGTGTTGATCTAATGATATAAAGTTTTATCACATCCGTATTAAAAGGAGCAATTATATTGTCCACAAAAGTTCATTAATATACCTATAAAAGATATATATTATTGGTTATAAAAAACAATTCTATCAATACATTAACAAAATCTAGTATTTCTTTGTTCTTTTAAATTTATTATACTATCACTCTACATATAAATTAATCAAATATTTGTTGGTTATAGTGATTAACTGATTATTATATGAAGAAACTATTAGACCATTTAAACTCACTAATAAATTAAACAAAAATATCAGACTAGAGGTTCTAAAAAAAAATGTATCTGACGTTTTATGAAAGTTCTCACACTAGTGAGTGCTGAACTTTATTGTGCACATCTTATGTTGTCACAATCTTTCTTTATGGTGTTTGTCTTGGCTACGCATTTGGCACTTGGCTTTTGATTCCTTAAGGCCATGTGCTAATTACTCTGATATTTTATCAACATTGCCATAAAAAAATCAGAAAATAAAAGTGAAAAAAATGCAATCATGATGAGTAATTTGAAATGTTGATGATTGATAGTGGAGTATGTAAAGGTAACTATATCATTCAGAGGTTCCTTTTTGGGAACTATGTAGTTATTGTTTGGTACAAAATTGTTAAGCATCTTATTCATTTCTTCTTTCTACTGTTTTTTTTATTATCATTATTACATCCACCACATGAAAGTTTGTATATATGGTAATGCCAAATTTACTGAATCATATGATTAATGTAGCGGAGTCGTCTCTATTTGCAATTGGTTGAATCTTGCCACTTGTCTTGGTTTCATAAAATTTAAAATTGGGACTTATTTTAATTTCTACTCTTAATTTTGTAATCAATTGAAGCATAAATATTAATAAGATGTTTGTTGAGATTCATTTATTAAGATCGACATTTGTTGAGAATAACAGTCAAACATTTTACAAAAAATTATTTTCTTACTTATAAAGTTATAAGGTGAAGAAATACTCTTAATTTGTCAAAAATATTGAATCACGTTTAAAGTAGATCAAATTCCATTATGGTCTCCATTACTAATAGCACGAACTAGTTCTCTGGAGCAATTGCATTGAATACGAAGTTTATGTATAAATTAATTGGACAATAAAGTCCATGTGATTTAAGATTAATAATGTGACAGCACTTGAACAACATAAATGTTAAAACAAAACCCAAAACTTGCATATTTTTTAGTGCACAATATATTAGTGTCAACGAAACTGCATTATGTTGTAATGATTTTTATAAGACGTTTTATTATAGATATTTGGACAAGCTTAAGTTTTTTAATAGACTTATTCTTTTGAAAAATGCAAGGTAGAAATTTTTTTAAGTGTAATTTATTTAGGTGTAGTTCTTGTACTTACATTTGTGCGCAATTATAGCAATTTGCAACTTGAGCCCATGGCTCACGTGGAAAGGGCACCTGATCCTTCAAGAGAGCGATATTATTGAGCATGACAATGGAGTCGGGCCGGTATGGATAGTGCATACCTGTACTCATATATCCACACTATTTACGAGTACCTACAGGCTAACGGATATTCATGGATATCTAACGAATTTTTAATTAATTTTTTTATATTTTATAATAATTAATATATAAAAATATTTATTATTTGAGAAATATGATAATTTTATGATTATAGTTCAATCACTAAAATATATTATGTAATAATAATCAAATAGACAAAATATATTGTTAAAATAATAATAATAAAATATAAAATATTTAATTAAAATATATGCGAGTAAGTGCGGACGGATATTATAATATTCATTTCCACCTATAAGTTACTTTTGTAGATACTCGTTGTAAATATTTTAACGATTACCCACATGTTGGGTATTTTTGCCATCTCTACAAATTACGTTCGACCTTGTATTTACTTAGATATTTTCTTCTCCCCCTTCCATACCATTTGTTATTGAAGTTTAGTATACATATATTAATAAATAATTAACAAGTATTGTATTTTGGAAGTTATTTTGAACACATACATGGTAAAACACAGTTATTAGGGCTTGAACCAAGGAACTCCTAGGTAAT
Organism: Lupinus angustifolius; assembly: GCF_001865875.1. Taxonomy (NCBI): domain Eukaryota; kingdom Viridiplantae; phylum Streptophyta; class Magnoliopsida; order Fabales; family Fabaceae; genus Lupinus; species Lupinus angustifolius. The sequence goes on from NC_032014.1 coordinate 31,107,280, forward strand.
GTTTCACAACTTTACTTCAATAATTGAGTTGATTGTTTGAGACAAAAGAACAAAAAGAATTAATTAATAAAAAATGATAAGTATAATTATTTAATGATGATGGAATTAAAGCAAAAAAATTGAGCAAACCTTGAAATGGTAAAAAGAAAAACAATAACTTCGAAACAAGAAAAAGTTCTAAAATAAAACTAGTTTCCCCCTAATAAATACAAGTCTACGATTTGTTTTTTTAGAGAAAGACTTAAGAATTAAGTACACGTGTATTTTATATTTTTCATGCTTTAATCTCTTCCCCCATATTTCAGGATCTGTAAGATGAGCTCTGATTTTGTGCTAATAATAAAATAACACTCAAGATATAATAAGACAAAACATTTTCAGTGTCAAGTTAATAAAACAATTCAATTAAAAAACAACATGGCAAGTTGCCATTCGAATTGTTGCTTGTGATAACTCAATAGGAAGACTTGATTATGATACATAAAACCTTCAATACTTTTTTTTATATTTTATACTTATTTATTAAGTATAAATAAAAAAAATGTTCTATATGTGAATATAAAAAACTATTTGTTATTATCATAAATTCTGATGTAAGTTTTGATAGGATGACAATATGGACATGGCTAAATGGGCTAGTCCGTTTGTATTAATTATTTTAGCAGTTTAGATTGGGGATTTTAGCCCAAAAAAATCATATTTAAGCCGGTTTGAAAGCCCATTTTTTAGACGGGCCATGAAGGGTTTGGCTGAGCTGGCCTAGTGGGCCATCATTAAAAAAAAGGAGACTAGAACATGTTGTAAGCTCTTAGTTGATAGTCGTAGTAATAGAAAAGTAGATGCATCTTCTTCCAACCGAGCATCTAATGTTTAAAAATTATGAGTAAGAAGCTTTATTATGAACTAGAAGTCTAAAAGTTTAAGACTATGTTGACTTGTTGTTTAGAAGTTACAAGTGTTAAACTAAGACGATATATTATTGTGAGATCATGGATTTTAGTTTGTGATTGTTTGTTTTAAAAGACAATTATGAAGTGTGATGATTATTTATTTTTGACATTGTGATTAAATTGGTTATAAATGTATGTTTTGAAGGGGTAAAATGGGTCAGCCCGCCAGCCTACCAACCCTGCCAGCTATGGGTTGAGCTGATATTTTGAGTCTTTTTAGCAATAAGGGTTGAGTCAGGTCAAACCATATTTTGGTGGGCCAAAGGCCCTGCCTGACCCATATTGTCACCCCTAATTTTTTATAATGCCTTTGGAACAAGTATAACACATATTTGTCTCTCATAAATTTTTGGCAAGTTAGCCTAATTGGTGTAGAATGACTTACTAATATTGCCGCTAATAGCTACCACTTTTCTAATGTTCCATCATAAATCAAGGAGGCATAATCTTATGAATTGTGGAAAATTGTAGGGTAGACCACCCTTCTTTAAGAATTATTGAAGTTCAAAACATCAAATGGAATTATGGAATTCCAAGTTCATAGAAACAAGGGCTTAACTTTGGCAACTCTTGCTACCTTGAAGGGGTCCAAAGCCCATAAAATATGTCCTCACACTTGTTGGACCTTGACCAAGGGAGAGTAATAATGCCCCTAGTGCATGCTTCCACCTCATGTATTGTGCCATTTAAATTTAATGACAATAATCTATTGGTTTAAGATTCTACTAGATTCTCATATATTATATTGGGATAAAGTTCGATTTTTGTGACCAATAATTGTTGGAAGAACTTCCGGACACCTTGGAAATATTAATTCCTTATTATATATAAGAAAATATCATTGCATTTAAGTCAAAAATCGTGAGTCTAATAATTGGTAATCTTCCATGTTTCATGGATGTCACTCTAAAATATGCAAGTCATGCTTTAAATATAATATTAAAGTACAAGTTGTATTTTAAAGATGCGAGTGGTGTACCACAATTGCAAAATATAGCTAAAGTTGTACAACTAACATAAATTAAAAAATAACAAAGTAATAAAATGCTTTTATATTGAATGCTCTTTTACTCCGGATTCAACGCATCTCAAAATATTTGATACATAAATACAATTATTATTGTACACAAGAACATTACTATTTTAATTTATGACCATGTGCCTTGGTTTAATTTTTTTAAAGTGGTTCATTTTGTGTACGTGACTTTGTAAAGTTCTCAATCTTACATTCTTACCCATGCCTAAATCCAATAAATCATTATATAAAATATTTGATATCTAAATTGTTGATGTTAATTGGTTAGTTACCAAATAATTCATTAGCTAGTTAAAATATTAGTTAATCCCTAATCACACACGGTATTTAATCATGAGTTTAATTTTAATAATATATTTCCTTTCCTACACTATGAATCAAGGTTTTTGCTAGTATAACATTGTTTGGAAAACGAAAAGATTGAAATTAAGATTATTTAAGTTGTTAAAATCACACTTAATGACTTTGGATAATGATCATAATTCTTCATTTTAATGTATAACCTCTCACTTTTATTTTATACAAAATTAAGATTAAGTCACAAGGACTCATTAAAGTGCCAAATTTTGTTTGGATAAGTATAATATCTTTATATTATTAGTACAAAGATTTATATAAAGTTAGTAAATCATCCACAATTCATTTGTATTAATCTTATTGAAAACTAGTAATTGATTATCAAAAATGAATGATAAATAATAGACTATTAGCGTATAAAACTTACACTGATAGTGTATATTGTTTTTTCTATTCTAATTAATTCTAATTTTTTATAACTTTGAACCATTATTAACTCTATCATAAGACGATAAGATGCATATTTAGGTACATATAAATAAGAGAGAGAAACATGTTACATGCAAATTAAATCATTAAATGATATTGGTCCTATATTAGGAAACAATATTGTCTTACCTTGTTTCTCTCAATTTCAATTCATTTTCCTTTTTCAAAAAGCCAATACCATTTGAAAATGCAGCCATAACCTTTAATGATCATAGAGCACTCATGATTTCTTCATAGAATCCAAAAACAAAAACAACCCATTATTCATTTCCTCCAAAAGTTCAGATCTTTATGCCAAAATGAGAGACATAATTTCATGTTTCAGCGAAAATGCAGTGATTGTGACACCATATTCTTCATGTTCAAGCTTTTCAAGCAAGGCTTGTATCTCACCAAGCCTTATTCCTTCAACCCAAAATTCAGTGTCTTATGTTTACAAAGCAATTCTCTCCAATAACCAAAAGCACTTTTTTATCACAGTTACATGGAGTATGAGTCACTTAAATCAAGGACTCACTATAAGCTTGGGTGAAGAAGAAACAATTTTCAGACTTAATACTAATTCAAGGTTTTTCAGGAAGAAAGGGAGCAAAATGCTTGAATCTGATGAGTCAAAGATTGAAATATTCTGGGATCTTTATAATGCTAAATATGATATTGGTCCTGAACCTGTTAATGATTTTTTTGTTGCAATTCTTATTGATGCAGAATTAGTACTTATTCTTGGTGAAGAAACTATGACCAAAAAGTTCAAAACTAGAAGAATCCCTTTAGCCAAAGTCTCACTATTATCAAGAAGAGAACATTGTTCAGGTAACACAATTTTCACAACAAAGACTAAGTTCTGTGAAAATGGAACTTTGCATGACATTTTGATCAAATGCAGTGGTGAAAATGAAGGGTTGAATTATCCAGTTCTTTCTGTTTGTATTGATAACAAGACTATGATCAGAGTGAAGAGGCTGCAATGGAATTTCAGGGGTAACCAATCAATTTTTGTTGATGGGTTGGTTGTGGATTTTTTATGGGATGTTCATAACTGGTTTTTCAATCCTGCACCTTCTGGATATGCAGTTTTCATGTTCAGGACTAAGAGTGAATTGGATAGTAGAATGTGGTTAGAGGAGAAGACATCACTGAGAGATGAAGATACAGTTGAATTCTCTTTGTTGATCTATGCATGTAAGAGCACATAAATGAACTTGTTCATCTAAGCACTTTTAACTCCATTATTTTCTTGTGTCTTTTTTTGTTGTTGTTTTCAATTTCTTATTTTGTTTTCTTTGGTTTTACTCTTCCTTTATTCTTGAAAGGACACATACTCATTCTTTTTATCATAGTCAACTGAAATAACAGAGTTTATAGTTGCAGAAATTTTAGTTTTAACTGATAACAGAACAATTGGCCATGTTCTTTGTTTCTCTTGTATTTCCTTAGGAACCAGAATGAGAATGAGAATCACCTGTCCCAATTTTTTGTGTCCCAACCCAATGAGAAATTGTCATGTACTTAAAAAGAAAAATCATAAAATGATAAAGTAATATTTTTATGCTAGTTGGTAGTGTTTGATAAGCATGGTACATGAGGACGTAGTTTTTTAGGGACACAAGATCCTCATTCCCAGAATGGTAATTATAATTTTGGATTGTTCCTAGAATAATGTCCAATACTGAATTTCTAGCAAATATTATTTACATATAGTTAGTTATTATAAGAAAAATGTCCAAATTGTTCCTGAGATTTTAATTGATTGTTGATGGATATCAATGAAGATTTGCTAAAAGGAAAATTTAAGATTTGGTTGGCATAGTTGATTTGCTTTTATTGGCCTTTATAAGAGAATAAAGTTGATAATCTTATGAATGAAAACAATATATTTACCACAGTATATTCCCTTATGCTGTTTTACATTTTTATTTGTTGATGTAACATTTCTCAAATACCTCTTTATGATAACCATCCTTTGATGGAGACATGCATATTGAATGATTTATTTCCATTTGATGCACAAAGCAATTCAAATATATAGACAAGCTTATAGCAATTTACAGAACACTTAGGCATGAACTAGTCTAGAATGAAATAAATAAACTTGGTTGGGTCACTTTCATGTCAAAATCATTAGAACCAACTCAACCAAGGTTCATAACTTCATATAATCTGGTTGTCTTTACTGGAACATGAGTTAGATACTTTTCAGTAACGGAGAGACAAGTATATCACAAACAATATGAAAAAATATAAGAATGTGACGTTTTTATCCTTTAAATATAATCATATGACACTTTTATTCTTCATTACAAGTGTAAAAACAAGAACTTGTCTATCCGTTACTGGAGAGGATCCTGATCCGTGGAACCTGTAGTTACCATGATGGTTGTATCACCCTGGTTCCTACAATCCTCAATTCCACTTGCAAAAAGCAATGATTACCAGCATTCTCTGTTGCATGGTGAAGACTAAAGAGCATATGCAAAAACTATCATGGTGCTGGGTACAATGGAGGCATTTTTTTCTTTTGCCATCTCCAATTAACCCACAAAAGCTTTTATACTCAAATATATGGAGGAAATTAGACAACTTTTTTTCCCTTTTCCACTACATTTCTCACTGCAAAATAACTTGTTTTTTTCTTAACTAATGCCCTTAAGGAAAAGGTTTTAAAGCATTGGCATGTAGTGTGTTTAGTTTTCTTATACAAAGGTACTATTTTTTGAATCAACAAGCACAATAGTTAAGGTGTGACCCTTCTATTTATGTGTACTTAAGTGGGTATATAATATATTTCTTACTTATGAGCTTTATTGCTCTGCATGTTAGGCTGTTTTAGGTAGTTGTTACTTTCATTCATCTGTTATCAAACTCTTAACCATGATCGTGAGTAATGATTCAAATTGTGGACCGTATTACTTAATGCGACGTAATATTACATTGACAAACACAATCACGTCACAATGCGTGTGACACCATATTATAATGATATGGTTGTGTTGGGCTACAGTGCAACCATATTAAATTGCAATACGATAATATCGGACCACATCGAATTTAAGAATATTTTTAATCACAAAAAAACTCTCATCATAACACCTGTAATCCGCATGGAACGACTACAATTACCACACTCGCAATTTAAAACAGTGTACATTTACATATACTCATTTCCATAGTATCTTTAAAGGTAACCCAGCACATTGCTCTAGTCTTTACTACTTTTAAATCCTTTTTAAATTGCACTAGTCCCTAGAAGAAGAAAAAAACCCTATACAAGTTAGGTTTGTTATTACTTATTACTTTGATCAGCATAACTAATATTAACCAGATACAGAAAAATATTTTGCTGTTTTAATAGACATGTACAAGGCCAAAAAATGTTCTCAAGTTTCTATTTAATAGAGTTGAGTTTGATGTAGAAGACTTATATGGTAGTATTGAAGATCAGCACAGAATTAACTAAGTGAATTTTCTTGAACAGTTTCATGGTCATTCATTTTCACCATATATGCAAAATACAATGCTTCAATTATCAAATTTTGACACTAATTAAATATCAAGGCATAAAGTTAGAAGTTAGAGAATATGCAGCTTTTGCTGGTTAGTGAACTTTTCTTTTCCACTAGAAAAAGGTGTGATTGTGAGAGAATCTATTGGCTTTTGCTTTTGTGCTATGCCAAGCTTTTTTGACATGTTCACGTGGGATATTATAACTTTGGACCATATGGTTCCACACCAAATGTACATGTTCCCTTAGACCTCTAAAAGAGTTGGTTGCTTTCGGTGTTTAGGCTCTTTTAGTCAAGGCATGTGATGTCATTCTCTCGAAGTTAACCGAGGCTTTGACAACGGCGGTTTGTTATCACTCAGAATCGTTCACTTGATCAATCTAAGAATCCGGAAAGTCGAAGATGCAGTTTAGGAAGCACAGACACTTCACATAGCCGTTTTTGTTCGCGTTGTACCCGAATCAAACATGTATTTGTATTAGACAGTTCATAATTTTTAACATAATCGCATCTCCATGTCGTATTGTATCCGTGCTTCCCTGTATGCAATTGTTCAATTAGCTCATGTTCTGTTCAAAAGATGCTCAAAGCGCGTAACGACAGGTTTTGATGCTATGCAGTTGCAGCTATCTGTTGTAGTGGCCAAACTTGCTCTTTAATTGATCAATTCCCTTTGATTTCAGATTGTAAAATTGTACATAATTTTCGCTAATTTTGATGCGGAGGATCTTTATAATGTGATAACACACTCCTTACAAACCAATTGATAATAGAATAATGATTCTTTCATGACACTAAAAATGCACCCCTCTACATGTTAGGACACAAAACCAAAGTATAATGTACACAAAATAAGATGGTAAATTATTATATTTATCCACACTTCTGCATAATATATCATTCCATATCTATATAGCTTTTTGCATTGAATTATGTTTTCTCTTGCTATTCTGCCAACCCTTAACTACATATTAATTAGAAGGAAAATAGCTTATATAGCATTCATAAGTCATACCAAGAGTTCAAATTGCACAGGATTCAGCAGCAACAACTCATGACGAAACGAAAAAGCACACACATTACATATACCACAAAGGTTTAACATTGATAGATGGAATCTTTATTGCTGAAATATCTTGAGGATCATGCTGGTGCCTTGACAAGAGTAGATGTGAAATCCAGCAGCACAATCTTCTCAATAGCTTGTGAAAATGTTGCCGAAAACTCGATATGATTTGGATGACTCTGAAATGCACTGAAGTCTTCTTTCTTGTTGAATGTCATCAAAAAGGCATGAGTGAATCCTTGTCTCAGCACATCTAGGCTTTCAATATCCTGTCCCCTGCTTAACAATAATACATGCACATAATGATGCTAAATAAAATCATTGAAATTTATGCACTAAGCTAAATAGAATATAGAATGAATGTGAAATCTACATGATATCAAATATAAAATCTTTGTTGCTTGTACTTTTAGCCTTGTATACCAAATTACAATATTTTCTATACTTTCTTCTCAAATTCACAAGGTGATCACAGAAAACATACCATTCGAAGGACTTGACAGCTTCGATTTCCGAGACCAACTTCTCCATCCCTTTGGTTAGATCTTCGACTACAACACCTTCCTTGAACTTAACAATAACAAAGTGCTTGAATTCTGCCATGGCTAGTACTACCTACTTGTTAAGTATGAACCAAAACTTGTTAGCAACAGCCTTATATATACACTATTTTCGTGTCATGTGTCACAATCTCGACCTGTCCGCTGTCAGAACCCCATGACCCTTGTTGGGCGTAATTAATTATTGGAAAGTTAAACTTGATACATGCATTTAACTAACTAGTAATACTTTTTTCATGTTCATAGCATATTTTTCTATGCATGTATTACTACATTGTATAACATACAGTTTCTGAGGTGTATTTTCAACATTAGGTACCTGCTACATTTATAAACAAGTAAAGGGTAACTCCAAAAAAATCAAATCAATTGAGATAAAAAGTAAATAAGAGATAAAAATGGATATAGAAGATATCAATATATTGTTTGAACATTGAAGTTGAAATAACAAGACTGCTAAAAAGGTTGGTGGAGGCAGAATCTACTGCTGAATCAGAAAGAAGGTACCAAGTGTTTCATCAAAAGACACACATCAATGTGCAAATTCTTCTCTCTAGTCTCTACCCTTTAGTAAAAATTGTCTAGTACCATTGTCTATATTAGAAAATGAATGAATGGTGGGGTCTTTAATATCACTTTCTTATAGATATTTGAGTAATGGTTGGCCTCACTCAAAATCATAATACATTAAATTTGGAAAAACCTTTTTCTAATTCCTTCAGTGACTTTTCCTTTATGTGCAGAAAAGTAGCCATAGTTGGACCTTTCTCCATGTCCTTTCCATGTGCACTGCATGGTAAATTATTGAACTTGGAGTAACATGCTATGTATTTATTTTTAAGGAATCTTTACTATTAGGCCCTGTAGTCTAAGGGGAATGAAGAACAATAATGTACAAGAGCATCTCCAACAGCTAGTAAAATCTCTATTCTTATTCGAGTCCACATATTATTTTATAATTTATTATAACTTCACATAAAATAAAAATAACATATACTTTTTTCCATAATGACAAATCATTTTTATTTCTTATTTGGGTTCCACAACATCTACCTTTTTTTCCAACGACATTTGGCTATAAGAATGACACAATGGAGAAGAGTAAGAATATTTTTATTTCGTTAAGAAGAACCATTGTGGTTGCTCTAAGCCACTTTCATCATGTGATACTTAGTCTCACATGGATTTCACAAATTCATCAGAATTGTTGTACAATTAACCTTTTCCAAACATTTTAATTAGGTTGGTTGTAACATGTTTCTGTATTTGACCATTGATTTGTAGCAGGTTGAGTTAATTTTTCATCATATGATAAAGTCACACATTTCCAATAACTAGGTAGACACATTTTATCTGATCTTAGTGATATGATATATCACCTATAAGTATCTATCTTGAATGGATAGTCTAATATGACCAATTGGTAATATGTCTTAATCATAAGTAACTGGACAAATTGCCTTTAAGACCATGGAATTATCTGTGTTAACCTTTTTTTCCTTTCTTAAAACTTACATAATAATTTTTCAATTATTTGACATTAGCTTCAATCAAATGGAATAGGCTTCAACAAATGCTCCTAGATTACATTTATAATCGTTTATACTTTATAGCAAAGATAACTTTATTATGCAGTGGCATAATTAAACTTAGATCTTCATATCCGTAATCTTTACCATAACCGTAAAATTGTTTCTCATATGACCTGAAAGTCTTGATTTCAAAAGTTAGAAATAAATGACTCGCTGGAGAAGTCATAAGTTCATATCTTAAAAATAACCGGCTTTTTAGAGTAAGACTCTATTTGATGAGTGGTTTACTATGCTCTATTATTTTCACCCTACTAGATTGATTCAGCTGCAAGCTACAGCCACAACATCTTTGAAGTGTAACAAAATTTTGTGATAGAATAACAAAAATCCTATAAACATGAAGTGACTTGTTATAGAAGTATAGAGGCATATAAGTACATTATTTGATGAAGGGTAAAGTAAAGGAGATAAAAAGTGAAACACTTAAAACTGAAGTTGCTAGGAATAAATCCTTGAAGTTGGGTTTGTACAATCTGCCATGTATGTAGTGAAACAAAAGTGTGATAAAGTGGCTTTTTTAATTTTTCAAAGCAATATTCTTGAATCTTTAACTATGTTTTATTTATATAAAAAATATTGTCCAATTTGACATGGTCTAATATGGTCCAACGCGTCTGATGCGGTTGCATTACGAAACACCGATATTTTTCATATTGAGTTTGAACTTCATTTAGTGAATGACTCACCTAACTCTACTGTGTCTTGGCATGGTACAACAGAGATGTGTTTCTCTTTTCTGGTTGTTTCACATCATAATCCTGATAAACCGGTTACTGTAAGTATCAAAGGTCTGGAGGTTATTCTTAGCAGTAAGTTTCGCAATGCAACCGCATCAGACGCGTTGGACCATATCAGACTATGTCAAATTGGACAATATTTTTTAATTACAAAATAATTCATACTGTAATGGCTGCAATCCACATCACAACAGCCACAATGACAGAAATCGCACTAACCATAACCGCCAAAATTTAAAATACTGGTTGACATGCAAAACAGTCACTTGTACAAGCTGCTGAAATGCATGTACTGCCTTTATGTGAAACTTATTTTTATTCTCACTGTAATGAGTTAGGATTAATGCTATTTGAGTTCTATAACATTTGCCATTTTGCCAAAACTACTATGATAAAACACTTTGGTGTTGAAATTGTATCTCACATGCTAAGCACAGAAAACATAAAATTATACCATCAAGTTCATCACACAAGTACTAAACCATCAATTGTTTACACCAAACAAACATAGACAACCATTGGTAGTGTCAAAGTGTTTAACTAAGCAAATTTACTAAGGAACAAAGCATAACCACAGAAAATCACTTTTACATACTGAGGAGTTTCTTTAAGGCTTGCACCACAGAATTTGCCAACTTATTCTTTCTTTCCTATTCCATGTGACATGTTATAGATCCCTCGTCCCTGAATAAAAACATCAAACAATGTTAAAATGAAATATAACTTCAAGTAAGATCATATGACGAATTCCGAATTTCGATTATGAATAAACTTACAATCATATACAATGATGTTGCTGCCAAAGCAATTGGTATTGCAACAGATGTAATCTTATCATATGGCCCTTTCAGGTAAGTATGCTTCGGGATACTTTGGTAAACCTTTTGCTTCTCGAGAATCTTCTCTCGAGGTCTAAAGGGTGGTTCCGACATTCTGCATAATGTAATCAATAAAAAGATGGCAGAAATTATGAACAAGTTATGAAATCAAACTGTATAACCTCCAAGTTCATTACGGTATAAGAAAATAACAATCTTATAGCATCTTTAAGCCCTTTTAGTTATATGTGAACTACCCTGCATATTTAATACCTACCTTACTGCTAATGGATACAGAACCCTCTTAGAAGAACCACACACAAAAATAACTACAAGTTATTTTTTTATACACAGTATTGTAAGATCAGTGTAAAAATAAAATTAAAATAATGAGCAAAACAAGTGCTACCACCAATTCTGTCATCTACCACACAATGAACAAAATTGCAGACAAATATAGCTGATTTTGAAACTTACCACCTCATAGTAGGTCGGGTACGATCTGCTACATAGATCGAATAATGACACAATATTTAATAAAAAATTGTGTTAATTGACAAAACATTGCATAAGGATTTTTATTTTCTTCTAGAAATTGGGCTAATCTCCATTTAGCCGATCCTCCATATATTTTCAAATCATGTATGTTACCATTATACCATCTATTCTACTAATAGAAGGTACCCAACTTGAAGCTGACGTCAAAAATATTGGAACCATTGTCATAACAACTATGACCAAAGTTTACTTTTATTTTACTAATATTAGGTTCAGTATAGCAAAATTGTACTACTTTAACTGAAAACTGTGATTTTTAAGCTAGATACTTTTAGCTGTGTAACTACTAAGTAGTAATCACCAACAAGGTAAAAGGTCTTAAGACCAAAATATCAAGGGTTCAATTCGAGATGATGAAGGATAAAAGATTTATTACATAACTTTGTGGAAATTATATTGAATTGGGGACAAAAAATTGCCATTTTGTGGAAAATTAGAGAGTAAAAATGAAACATTAATTATCGGAAAAAGCAAACCTACATTAATTATTGGAAAAATTCTACAAGCTTTTTAAGTGAGTCAATAAGCTCTAATCACACAAAAAAGTGATTATGACGATTAGAAAAAGTAAGGAGTGCAAAAATTTGCAGATTACTTACTTGGAGGAAGGGAGGGAGAAAATTGATTATAGTAACACGCTTGTGATAAGTGATTAAGATGAAGATAACAAAACTTTCATATTTACATGCTTATTGCTCTTGCTTCATGCGTTTTCTAGATACTTCATCCGAATATTCCCGTTTTATATTTTTTGTTTATTTCAATTTATTTTTTTGTAATACCTTTTTCGTTTTAAGTTTCAACTACGGTATCACTCATTATACCTTTTATTTACGAGATAGTGATTTTTCTTTGGAAAATGATTATCATCCAATAAAATCTTCATTCAAATCATTATACCTAAAAAAAAATAATATATATCACAAACTTATATTTTATTTATTAATAATTAATTATAAGTGATATATGTCATTTTATTATTGATATGAAAATTTATAGAGGAATTATTAGATATATAATTTTAGTTCGGGTTATTATAACACTTTCTCTTTAAATAATTCATTTAATATTTGACCTCATTTGTAGGATCTCATAAATTCTATAGATGAATATTATTATCTACACCACATTTATATTTTACATCGAGTTCTCTCTCCTCCACAAACAAGGTTGATATTGTTTTATTATTTTTATGCTAAAACATGTTCTATTACAATGGCACATTCCACACCAAAAACATAAATGAAGATGGGTCTACTTACTTTAAGAATAAGTTTTAAAAACTTACTCCCCATTCTAACTATCAATTAGAGGTAAATTTAATATTTTGAATTAGTTATTAAATCTAAACTATTAGATTTTTCTAAAATTGATGGCTAAGATGATGAGTAAGTGGATCCCTCTATAACGAATATTACTTACACATAGAAGCAACTTGTTGTGCAATCAATTTGATTATTAACTTGTTCCATCGAGTCACTTGAAAAGAAGAAAATCCCTATTTTCCATAGCTGTTGTTGGCCTTAGTCATCAAAATTACCATATGAGAATATTTTTGTGGTATGATAGGGGCTTGAAATGTGTGTGGTGTGTATAATAAAGTTGGAGAATTAGGATATATAATTAGTATATCATTCATCATTCATTTGTATTATTTTATTTAAGAGTTAGTGATAATTGAAAGTGAATGGTGATAATGTAAAAAACTCTTATTAGTATATCATTCATCATTCATTTGTATTATTTTATTTAAAAGTTAGTGATAATTGAAAGTGAATGGTAATAATGTAAAAAACTCTTACACGGTTAGTATGTATATTCTTTTCTATTACCTTGAGTTTAGTCCATAATAGCATGTCAGTTTCTCTCATATTAGTTGCGCTCTAAATTAGGCCTCACGATAAGAGCTTTTAACTTAACCATTTAGATGGATCAAACCTTAGAATTGGGTCCTCAATCCAAAGGTAGAATCATAACCTAAATGATTATTTCCCAAAATCATTTAGCTTGGATAATTAAATAGTTCTTTTGAAAAAAAGATTACATTTGACTTTATATATGATAAATACATTACATCTTTGTCCATATAAATCAAGTTTTTGGATAAAGTATTTAACATATTTTAACTCTTAAAAAATTTGGATTACCATTAAACAACAAGTGTAACACTGTGTAAGCTCCAATTACTATAATTTTAGAGTATAGTTTTATATACTGTTAGTGTAAAAATTTATACATAGTTAATATAGTATCTATTATTCATTTGTATTATTTTTTTGATGAGTCAATGATGATTAACCATAAATGATAAATAATACAATGATAATATATAAAACTCATATATGGTTAATGCACACATGTTTTCCTCATTTTTAAAGGGCTTGAGTTTTGAAAGTCATAAAATTAAGGAAAATATAATGTTCTATTATGATTACAATTATTCTCACAAACTATAGAATTACCAAATATTCAGAAAAAGAAAAAACAAATTTATCTATATTGGACTTCAATTTTGTGGAGCCAAGATAGGCCAATACCAAAGGCAAGTAGCATGGGGCTTTTTCAAAACGGTGTCGTTTTACTCTGTTTGCGATGATATCTACCATGCTTCGTTGAGATTTTTCCCCTCACCAACTCGAATCACCTCATCACAGGTACGAAATTCAATTGATGATAAACTTAAACAATTTGTGAATTAAACAACATAAATCTGTACCTTTTTTTCAATCACATACGGAATTTTCGTCTATTGTATTCTTCGATTGTTTTGTTATATCTGCAAAACGGGTTCTGAGTTAAGCTGAAGCAAAATCAAGTTCAATTTATATTGTATTTGAACTTAATTAATTTGTGTTGAGAATTATGAGTCACTGTGTACCAACCTAGGAGTTGTGAAATTCGATTGTTAGAGTTAATAGTAGTGCAATTGTATTGTTAGGAGTCACAGAATGATTGTGATTTTGTAAGTTGTTAGGAGATTCGGGGTGCGTTTGATGCATCTGAAGGGACGGTAAAAATAGAACATCACAAGTTGTTGAGTTATAGGACAATTTTTAGTGTTGTTAATTGTTACATGTTTGATGACTGACGTATCATCGAGATTCGGCAAAGTTTTATGTTGAGGGTTAAATTCCTAATACAACCTTCATATTTTATCGGGCTTAGGACCGTATATGTATAGGCAGGATGCACTGTTTGGTATGCATGAGTACTGGACACTGAAATATACTTTGTGTCATGTAAACGAAGGATGAGAAAATGAAGGCCAAGGGTTTTAGTCATTTTTATATTTAGCAAAGTATAATTTCTTTTCTACTATGGTGCTCCTCCAGTTTTAGCAAATCTAACAGACCCTTATTATATGGTTAAGAGTGATATTGAGCTGAGTTTTTAGTAGTTGTAGTGCACTAGGACTTCACTTAGTATAAATTACAGTATTTGATTGGTGTTTTGCACCGTCACAGTATCAGTGTTATGTTCGTAATTTTATCACAGTATTACTAATATGTTCTATCTTTTCCCTTTTCCGTTCAAATCCTAGAGTTTCAGAAAGTCAAAATCATGGCTGCCCCAGAAGCTGTTCGGCAGATTATATTTGGGGCATTCCCTCGTCTTTGGCCGATTGATACACGTTGCTACAATATCTACTCTCTAAGGCCCAATAAGTTGGATGCATGTAGCAGAAGAAAAAGAGTTCTTGTGAGTATGCAAGCACAAAGTAATTCAAGGGTGTTCTATACTTCCAAGAGGGTGTCTTTGTTTCACAGTACAAATAAAGCTCCTCATAGGAAGTCTGGTTTTGACAGATTAGAAACAATAATGTGTAATTGTGAACGGCAAGAAAATGGTAGTAGCATTACGAACAATGATCAAGACAGTACTCGATCCAAGATGGAAAAGAGACCTGCTGTAGGTTCTCTTAGTGAGATTGTAACTGATAGTACACAACACACAGAAGCAATTGGGGTTGATGGCATAACAAAACATGTTAATGGAGGCTTTACATCAAAGCAGAAGATGCCTATTGATGGACTTATTAAAGATCCAGTGCACAAGAGCAGCCCGAATTCAATTGAGGATGAAGCGTGGAATTTACTTAGGGACTCGATGGTCTATTACTGTAATAATCCCATTGGAACTATTGCTGCTAATGATCCTAACAGCAGCAGTAATTTAAACTATGATCAGGTCTTTATTCGTGACTTCATACCTTCTGGGATAGCTTTCCTATTGAAAGGAGAGTATGATATAGTTCGGAATTTCATTCTTCATACCCTTCAGTTACAGGTATTTCTTGAACCCTTCAGGATAACTAATTCATTCCAATAATTATATGCTTGATGGTAAAGTTAATCTTGCTTTTTTTGGCAGAGTTGGGAGAAAACCATGGATTGTCATAGTCCTGGACAAGGATTAATGCCTGCTAGTTTCAAGGTGCGGACGATACCCCTTGACGGAGATGATTTTGCAACTGAAGATGTCTTGGATCCTGATTTTGGTGAATCTGCAATTGGTCGTGTTGCACCTGTTGATTCTGGTTGGCAATTATTACTACTCTGTGTTTCTTACTTCTTAGCTCACTTGTGTTTTTTTATACAAATGTTATTTTCGTGCTGCATTATTAACATTATAGTATTCTACTGTCAGGACTTTGGTGGATTATATTGTTACGAGCATATGGAAAACACACTGGAGATTTATCTGTACAAGAGAGAGTTGATGTGCAAACTGGAATCAAAATGATATTAAAACTGTGTCTTGCTGACGGTTTTGATATGTTTCCAACTTTGCTGGTTACTGATGGTTCATGTATGATAGATCGTCGAATGGGAATTCATGGTCACCCCTTGGAGATACAAGTAAGTAGTTCCTATTTTTGCTTCTACATTTGTCACCATCGTTTGACTACCAATCTGTTTGAACATTTTTTGATGATTTATATAATTATATCTAGAAGAGCAGATATAAACACTCATTTAAAACTGCTATGCTTGTTCGACATTAAAGCCTTATTTTGTTATCGATGTTCTATGTCAAACAGGCATTGTTTTATTCAGCTCTAATGTCTGCACGTGAGATGCTTGCTCCTGAGGACGGATCAGCTGATCTTCTCCGAGCGCTTAACAATCGCCTTGTTGCATTATCATTCCATATAAGGGAATATTACTGGATTGATATGAGAAAACTCAATGAGATCTACAGATACAAGACAGAGGAATACTCATATGACGCTGTAAACAAATTCAACATCTATCCAGATCAAATTCCTTCATGGTTGGTGGACTTCATGCCAAGTAAAGGAGGCTACTTGATTGGAAATCTACAACCAGCTAACATGGACTTCCGTTTCTTCTCTCTTGGAAACCTATGGTCCATTGTCAGTAGTTTGTCCACTGAAGATCAATCACATGCAATTTTAGACCTTATTGAAGCAAAATGGGCAGAGTTAGTAGCGGACATGCCATTCAAGATATGTTATCCTGCTCTTGAAGATCAGGAATGGCGGATTATAACAGGAAGTGATCCCAAGAATACGTAATGGTCCTAAACATTACACTATGTTATGTTATTCATCCTAGTTTCAGTCATTTATATTGATCTTCTGTTTCTCTTGCAGTCCTTGGTCTTACCACAATGGAGGCTCTTGGCCAACTTTGCTATGGCAGGTTAGTATTGGGACCTACCTTCCTTTCTCTATATGAATACATGCTATACCACTTTCATCGCCCTGCCATTTCTGTTCTCTTCTGTTTGATATCCAAAACATTTAAGCTCAATTTGTTTTGCGGCAAATAACGAAATTGATTATGTCCAATCCAAAATCCAACTGACTGGTTCAGCTATTTTCCTTTACATGTCAAAATAAATTTTTCTTTATTAGCAGACATGCCATTCAAGATATGATTTATAGTAGACAATTTTATGACGTTAATCAACATGTAGCCGACCCCACCTAGTGGGATAAAGGGTTGGTTGTTGTACAGAAAGATGAGATTATTTATCAGATAAGATTGGTGATAGGGCTCACACCACTCAGTTTAACAAGTCACATTTTCTGTTGAAACATGCATTACAAAGCAGCAGGCTAGAAGTTAAAGTTCAGTTTTTTCGTTCGATAAGTCACGAGGGTGGCTGGAAATAGACATACACTTTTTGAATTAGTTGATTCCAACATCTTCTGTTTTCTGTTTTCAGCTTACCGTGGCGTGCATTAAGATGAATAGACCAGATATTGCTTTACAAGCTGTTCAAGTTGCTGAGAGGCGAATCTCAAAAGACAAGTGGCCTGAATATTATGATACTAAGCGAGGTAGATTTATCGGGAAGCAAGCACAGCTTTTTCAGACATGGTCTATTGCAGGATATCTTGTAGCAAAAGAACTCCTTGCCAATCCAAATGCTGCAAAAATCCTTGTTAACGAAGAGGATTCAGAGCTTGTAAATGCCTCTTCCTGTATCATCAGCTCCAACCCAAGAAGAAAACGCGATAAGAAGAAAAAGACAATCATAGTCTGAATTGAAACCTGTTATCACGAAAAAGTATGTTTATCATGAAGCAGTTTCTGAACAATAATGCTACTGGAAATTTTTGACTTCATTGAGGTTTGGAGTGATTGAATAGTGATTTGAAATATTCACATATTTTTTGATAAATTGGAAAATAATAATTACTTCTATCTATTTTACTAGTTTGTGGAAATTAGGTAAGAATGACTTAATAATGAGGGACAAGATACTATTGAAGAAATAATGGTGAGGCCATTGTTGACCCCCACCTAGTTAAGTTGGCCTTAAGCAAGTGGTTTTATGTAGTTGTTTTTTCTGCTGTTGTTAATGCGTTTAATTTCCAATTGAGAGGAGGAAACTTAAATTTAGACATGTCTCATGATGGCCATAATAGCCTTTTGGGTGTTGCTCTAAATTTTAAAGGGAAACTATGTCCTAAAGTCTAAGGTTAGTGTGGGTGACCTTCATTACATTATCATTAATTAACGTCCAACCCACTAGTGATGTATAGCATAATGAAAAAAAATAAAAAATAAAAAAGCATTTCAATTTTATGAACTTCATCTTTTCTTATTTTTTAATTAAATTTAATAGGTTTGTGGGTAAATAAATTAAGATTAGCTTAGGAGCCTAGGACTAAACTATTTGTTCCAGAATGAGCACCTCAATTTTCAACTTCCAATGAAGAATCTCATATAACCAAAACTATAGATTGTAGTAAAAAAAATCATTTACATTTTTTAGTCGATAATCCCAAATTATTGGATGTAATTTAAACCAAGACATAAGATAAAGAACATGTATTTTCACTTCCAAAATTAGTGATTGGATCCCATAATAAACTATAAAGTATAACATTCACTCTAAAAAAAGAAGCTTGTTACTCTTTCGGTTAATAACTCCAAGGGTTATTGTAGTGACCCAATCCCATGTTTGGAGCCCAAAGAAAATTTCCATTCTAATTTTCCCCTGTTTCATCCATTTTGAGATAGAAAAACACAAGACCATTGAAAACAAACCAACACTCCCCTTTTGTTTCTCTCGTATAAAAAGGATCTTTATTCGAAATTATCCTAAACTAATTATATTAAAACAAAAATTAAATAAATATTTAATTTTTTTTAATAAATATAACATGTTTATTAGTACGATGTGATCCTCTATCCCTAAAACTCTTTGTCTCACCGTTTCAGGTTAATCACGGTTTAACAACAAATAAAAATAATAATTTACTTTAATTTTATTAGACAAAAGTAATATATTAAATCCACATATCTATATATGAATGGCCGGAACCATACGGTTGGGAACATCAAGTTGGACAAATAATCTTGGTAGAAGATATAGTTTAGAAGACATTTGAGTAGAATAAATGAGTGTAGCTCTTATATAACACACTCTCACTCAAACTCAAAAACTCATTCTCTCTCTCTTCCTATCTCAATGGAGCCATGGCTCGATGATCTAAACGACGACCTTCAAAGCCTTAGCTTCGCTTCTTCCACCACCGCAGAGATCAAACGTAGCACCAGCTTCAGCTCCGAAACCACCACCATAACCGCTTCCACCTCCGCCCACCTCCCACCAACTCCGACCACCAAACACCACGCGCCCTCCTCCGACCCTCGCTGGTCCGCCATCCGCCGGATCCGCTCAGAGTCCCCAACCCGCCGCATCCTCCCGTCCGACATCCGCTTCAAACGCCGCCTCGGCGCCGGAGACATAAGCTCCGTGTACTTAGCCGAAGTTAACGATGGTTCGGCGATGTTCGCGGCGAAGGTGATGGATAAGAAGGAATTAGCGAGTAGGAGTAAGGAAGGGAGGGCGAGGACAGAAAGGGAAATACTTGAATTGTTGGATCATCCTTTTCTTCCAACTCTTTATGCTACCATTGATGCGCCCAAATGGTTTTCTCTCCTTACTGAGTTTTGCCCCGGCGGCGACCTCCACGTCCTCCGTCAACGCCACCCTAACAAACGCTTCCTTCAAACCGCTGTCAGGTAAATATTTACGTATTGATAATGTATGAGTTTTATATCATCATTTACTCGTAAAGTCTTTACAAAAATAATAATATAAATAAATAATATAGGATTGAATGTATATCGATCTTTAAGTATGCTCTTCATTTTTTTTCTTCATTATTGCTATTTAATTAAAATGATGTGAAATAAAAAATGTTCAACTATAACTCTCTTTTATAATGGTTGTTGGCTATGTACATAAAAAAACTCACACCCACCCATACATTAAATTATAAGCTAGGGACCTCTATTGTTAATTTATGGACAATCACTTTATCTAAATAATACAACTTTTATAAAAAAAAATTATATTAGCAAGTGTATCCTCTCATCCTTTTGGTTAAAATATTAATCCTTTTAGGTTTCGTATTTGTCTTTCTCGACAAATATTATTCCGAGGAATCAAACTTTTAATCTTTTGACCATCTTAAGATCAGTAAAGTCTTACATCATTACATCAATATATTGTTTTACCCAAAGCAAGTTGCTATACCATGTGATTATTTTTTTTTAAATATTGTTGCGTTTTTAAAAATAAGAATAAAACATGTAATATATTAATTTTTTGAATACTATATATTTAACTAATGCTTTACTTTTATTTTAAATTTAGAATAATTTATGTTGTTTTTAGTAAAACTCGAATTATTTGCCTGAAAACGTGCATATCAATTTAGTTCCTTACTCATACTTAATAATTAAAATATTTATATATAAAGACATATATTTTTTTTTAAAATTTTGTATAGAAATACTTATTTGATTCCTATTTAAATTATTAAAGATGAAGTTGGAACCTTGTATAGATTTTCTTTATAAAATAGAAAAAAATCAAAGTCAACACATATTTTTTCCATTTTTAATAATATAAGATGAGTGAGTGAAGAATGGAGGGTGAATGTGGGTTCCTTTCAATTCGTTGGCTGTGTCATTGTCACCAGAAAATGTCTCTCCATCCACCTTCATTTCCGTTCTCCAAATCTAACTCTGATAACAACAGATCCAATAACACTATTTTCTTAATTTGCTTCTTTAATCTCTTTTACATAATGATTATTACTATTATTAATTTTTTTAAATAAAAATGTGTGCAATAGTGAGTAAGTAATTACTCCATTTTTCTCAACTTTTGATTTCATTTTTTCCTTCATATTATTATTTTTTACCAATTCGGTACACATTTATTTATTAATCACCATTTTTACCACATATTTCTCTGTTTTTAGCTCGATTTCTAATGTGTATTAAACAAATTTATTTTGATCAATTTATATTCAATTTTTACATTATAGTAGGGGTGTGTGATAATTATAGGTAGGTCAAGTGTAGAATTAGCTTTTGGGACGGAGATCATCTATGTCAAACAGTATCTCACTCCATGTTTCAAACCAATCAGAATATTTTATTTTATTATTTTTTACTTTTAAATATTTTTATTTTATTCACGTGTTAATATATGATTGACTTGGACAAGAAATGAGACACGATTTAAGACAAATGATCCGATCCTATCTTTTGACATGTCTCTCGAGCTTAGACTTAACCTTTTGATTACGTGAGAGGCACCACGTGTGTTGCTTAAATAATCAATCACGATAATAATAGCATAATCATTCTTTCATGTGCCTATAATTAGTACTTTAAAACGACCACTCATCATTGCATCATTTTAGCTCAATTGGATTCCTCATCCAACTCTACCTCAACACTTGTATTTATTTTTACTACAATTTTCTTAAAATACCAATTCTACATAAATAAACGTGAGGAATTAAAATACTTATCCTCGATTCCATAATTTTTTGCGGGATTTCTGGATCAAGTTATTTTTATATAATAATTAAATGGGAGTTAATAATTTATTTAAAAGCTTTTTCAACGTTAATTTGCTTTTGCCCTTTCACATACATTCCTGATTTATGGATAAAGAAAATTTATTTTGATTTAGATTCTCTAAATTGAGACCATCTTTATGTCAGTAATTCAGAGTGTTTCCGCACATATTTTTTTTTATTGAGTTTAGATTACATTAGAAATTTAGAATTTATTAAATCATGTCTAAAAACCAATAAAAAAGTTGTATGGTACTGTAAGCCCCATTAGATTTTCATGTATTGTCAAAGGAAGAAGAGTTTATTGCTTTTGATAATGGTAGCCATACATCTGAAAGATATTACTCCATTAGTTAACAAAAAATTACCTTCCTCATTTTAGATGAGCCCATCAATTTTATTTTCAAAATTTTTATGTTTGCAAATAAAGATTCACATGGAGGTTTGAATCAAATGGATATTAATCGAATTTTTAGAAGTAGATATATATCAAAAAAATTATAGCTGAAATTATTAGTACATATTTAGGTTCATATTTTGGAACATTATAACGTTATTTGATGGATGATGTCGACCATATCTTTTGATACAAAAACTTGATTTTTGTATTTTGATGATTTTTTAAGTGATTAAGAAAAATCTATATGTACATGAAAGCGAAGGCCTTGTCATCTTTCATATTCTTTCAACAGGGTTTTGCTAAAAATCTATTTTTTAATGAAGAGTTGTCATTTTGCTTTCGTTTTATTGGCATTATTTGCATGTCTTATGTGAAACACTCACCTTTCAAATTAACTCACAGGTCACAAACATTTATAAGCAGTCCCATTGATATTTTCTTATTGCTTATTGGATTGAGAATATTATTATTGCCATATCACACAGCATTGGACAAATTCAGAGGAAAGAACATTTCTTGTCTTATGACCCTACAAACTGGTTGTAGAGTTATTTAATTAAAAAAATATAATTAATTATGCATATTTTTATGAAAATGTTAAAATGTACTAATGCAAAATAACAATAAAATAAAAAACACATATTATATATACCAATCTGTAGTAAACTTAACTTGTCCTAGTTTGGATTCATCTGATTAATCAGTTAATGCTAATTCTACTATTATTCATATGGTGTTTACAGATTCTATGCTTCAGAAGTGTTAGTAGCACTTGAATACCTTCACATGTTAGGTATAGTCTACCGTGACCTTAAACCTGAGAATGTTTTGGTTCGATCAGATGGTCACATCATGCTCACTGATTTTGATCTCTCCTTAAAATGTAATGATTCCACCCCATTGGCTCAGATCAAACCTGATCAAAAGTCTCCTCACATAGCCCCACACCATATTGAACCCTCTCATTTCACTTCATCAAAATGCATATTACCCAATTGTATAGTCCCAGCAGTTTCATGTTTCCACCCAAAACGCAAGAGGAAGAAGCAAAACCAACATAATGGCCCTGAGTTTGTGACTGAACCCATTGATATAAGGTCCATGTCTTTTGTTGGGACCCATGAATACTTGGCTCCAGAGATTGTGTCTGGTGAGGGACATGGTAGTGCTGTGGATTGGTGGACTTTAGGGATATTCATATTTGAGTTGTTTTATGGTGTCACACCCTTTAGGGGCATGGATAATGAGTTAACCTTAGCAAATATTGTAGCTAGAGCCCTTGAGTTCCCTAAGGAACCCTTTGTGCCTGCCAATGCTAAGGACCTTATCTCACAGTTATTGGTTAAGGACCCATCAAGGAGGTTAGGGTCAACAATGGGGGCTTCAACAATTAAGCACCATTCGTTTTTTCAAGGTGTGAGTTGGGCATTGCTAAGGTGTACAACACCTCCATTTGTGCCTCCACCTTTTGCTAAAGATAAAGATGCTGTATCTGATGAAAGTTGTTGTCCTGAGACTATAATTGATTATTATTGATGATGATAGGAGGGGAAGGATGAAAAGTACAGTTAATTAATAAGAAATAGTACCAACAATTTTAACCATTTTGCCTCCTTTTCTCTTTCTATACAGTTGATTATTCACCACACTCTTTTAAGAGTCTTAAATGTCAAAGTGTAGTTGTCAACCAACTTTCGTAATTAAACTTGATGACAAATAATTTGAGCCTTAGGGGGAGTGGTGTGCCATGTGTTATGTGAAAAGCTTGAAACTTTACGTGGTTGGTGGTGTTACATAATGTGGTTGAAAATAGCAACTCCACATGATTCTAATAATTTGTGGAGTTTTTGGAAATTAATGAGGGCCCTTAGGATACATGTAGCAAGTCTTTTATCCCAAAATGTATAATACTATTTCATATAAGTCGGTATACATTTAATTCGAGTTAGGAGAGAGGCAAATATATAAAAAACAACATGAAAAAAATATAAGAATGTAACACTTTTATCCTGTAAATATAATTATGATATTTTTATCTTTCATTATAAATGTATAAATAAGAATTTCTCTCTCCATTTCTCAAGAAGATTTCTGGTTCATTTAATTCATGATTTAATTTTATAATCAATAAAAAATGTCACATAAAATAATACATATTTTGACATAAAAGTTGTGACTCCTAAGTTATAAGGGTCAAAATAGAGATATGGGCATGAAGGAACAAAATCATAGATATGAACAATGACATTGACTTAGGAAGAGGTTGGATGAGAAAAACGATGGCATAACATGGTGGTATCTAAGATGGGTCCACTGGTAGTATAGAGTCACGTACAAGACTATGCCAATCTATGTTTTTTTGTGGCATTTGTATTTGTGAAGAACATGCACCCGACGACGTGAACATGTCGTGTGTTATATGTGACAACTGTGGGGCTTGGTTTGTACCCACTAAATTCTAAGTACCGAGAACCACCCTTCCTCTTATGTAATAATGTTTTTTCTTCCTTTTTGTAGTATCACATCAAATTTAAACCTTTTACTCGATTCCAAAAGTAGGAAACTTATTTCTATCTTAGTTATCAATTCTAGGGACATCTAATGGTCTAGATCTACTCACTAATTAAAACTATTAGATATTTCTCTATAATTAATGACTGTGATGAAGAGTAAAGTGAATCTCTCCTCCAATTTTCCAAACTGAACTTTTTTTTATTTGTTTTTAATTATTAATTCTATTATACAAATTAGAAATACGCAAACTTCTAGAAATGAACAGTTTTTTATTTAAAAAATTATAATTGATTAATAATAATTGTGAATACAAATTTTTAAAAATGTCAACGGGCTCATATTACTAAACAAGCTTTCAATTTCTTCATCTAAAAAGGCTTACCTGCAAACCCTAACTCATGCAAGGGAAAACTCTGCTGTTTTATAGTTTTTGGTATTCTCTGGTTTAAAGATTTGTGATTGAGCAAAAAGTTATAATTTATTAATTTTATAATTTTGTGTTTTGATTAATGACAAGATTCTGGCACAAAGTATAAAGCATGCGATGCTAGTTAATCAAATTTTCCGATGCTAGTTAATCAATGGGATCAAGCTTAATAAGTAGGGATGATAATAAGTTAGATTGTTCGGTAAGGGTCTTCGGCATAGTCTATTTCTGGCCCTTGTTAAAGTTTCACATATAATAGGCTCAACTTGAGAATCCATTTAGCTAAATATATCAAGACTCATTATCAAAAAAGCCTTTTAGGTTTGACAAGTCAAACTATTGTAAGTAAATATATTATAACTTATTGCTGTAATATTTGTCTATAGGTGGACTTACACATGACAAATTATTTACAAACCTTATTAAATTATAGGCCAATGAATTGAGGTCAGAACCTAAACTTTACAAACCTTATTTACACAGGAAAATGTCCTAAAGTTTGGCTGATGATATATTAATAGGCCAGAGTTAGCCTTGAATTTCAAACAGGCCCTACTTGTGTAGTAAGAAAAGTATAAACTTAGTAATAATTCAAGCAAATCAAATTCAAAACATTACTAGGAACATATCAGACAGTTGGATGCCATTAAATTGTCTCAATTGAAAGGGCAAAAAACCCATAAAAATGTAATCCAATATATAAATCAAGCAACAAAACCTTACAAATGGGCAAAAACTCTAACTTCTGTAAGTCTCATAGGCATAAAGCAGTTGAAATCTTTTAGTCAAATAAACTGAAGCCCATATCCTGTAGAAAAAAAGATAATATATAAACATTAGCGAAGACTGGTGAATTTACTGTATAATAACAACAAAAATGCTGCAATCTTGAAACTTACATCATCGGATTCCTCTTTCTCTTCCACCTTCTTCTCCTCCTTTGCTTCGGCAGCAGGTGCAGCAGCACCACCAGCACCTCCTGCAGGTGCAGCAGCTACAGCAACTGCACCACCTCCGGAAGGTACTGAAGCCAACTTCTCTCTTCCACTAGCAATTAGTTCAACAACACTTTTGCCCTTCACTTCGTTCAAGAGCAGCTCAATCTTTGCCTCCTCAGCCTCGGCTCCAACTATAAACAATAAACCAAGAAATATCTCATCAATGCAAGAGGAACACCCAACCGACAATCCAAAATTCAATATTGTACTCACTTCGTCATGGAGTTTTCCTAATACCCAGCAACAAACAGTAAAAACTCATAAAACTATATTTCCCTCTACTATTGTATGACAATGTGGATAGATAGGTAAATAGTAAAATCATCCAATGCTGAATCAAGAGGGTGAGTCTCATTATAGTTGTTTTCCGTGTGACCTAGAGGCCATGGTTTCAAATCCGGGAAACACCATGAGAAAGGCTGCTTTCACCTAACCTCCTCAGACTCAACTAGGAGGGTGTCTCGTGCACTGAGACACCCATTATCCAATGTCACATCAACATGTGATTTATAGATTAAATAAATATGCAACCAATCCTAATTCAACTACAGTAATTGAACAACCATAATTAATATTTCAACTACGATGAAAGACATATATA